>NC_134883.1:8657312-8662312 GCF_041734735.1 Babylonia areolata
TTGGTATCTCAGTCAGTACAGCCGTTGAGATGGATCCGGTGATTAAATTCTTGTATGTTTGGTATCTCAATCAGTCTGTCGTTGAGGTGGATCCGGTGATTAAATTATCGTACGTTTGGTATCTCAATCAGTCTGTCGTTGAGGTGGATCCGGTGATTAAATTCTTGTATGTTTGGTATCTCAATCAGTCTGTCGTTGAGGTGGATCCGGTGATTAAATTCTCGTACGTTTGGTATCTCAATCAATCAATCGTTAAGGTGGATCCGGTGATTAGATTATGGTGCGTTTGGTATCTCAATCAGTCTGTCGTTGAGGTGGATCCGGTGATTGAATTATGGTGCGCTTGGTATCTCAATCAGTCTGTCGTTGAGGTGGATCTAGTGATTTGACTGTGGTACGTGATTCAGTCATCATATGGCAAGTTCACAAAACTCAGTCGTTTATTTGGATTAAGATATTGTTATGGCAAGTTCAGTGCCGAGAGTAAATCAGCCGTTAGGTCAAATCAAGCGATTGAATTACGGCACGTTCAGTACCTCACAAAATTCTCTTAAGTTGGATCAAAAGATTAAGTTATGGCACGTTCAGTACCCAGAAAATCAGCCGTTAAGTTGCATCAAGCGATTCAATTACGGTATGTTGTGTACGTCAGTAAATCAGCCGTTAAGTTGCATCAAGCGATTCAATTACGGTATGTTGTGTACGTCAGTAAATCAGCCGTTAAGTTGCATCAAGCGATTCAATTACGGTATGTTGTGTACGTCAGTAAATCAGCCGTTAAGTTCCATCCAGCGATTCAATTTCGGTATGTTGTGTACGTCAGTAAATCAGTAGTTAAGTTGCATCAAGCGATTCAATTACGGTATGTTGTGTACGTCAGTAAATCAGCCGTTAAGTTGCATCAAGCGATTCAATTACGGTATGTTGAGTACGCCAGTAAATCAGCCGTTAAGTTGCATCAAGCGATTCAATTACGGTATGTTGTGTAAGTCAGTAAATCAGCCGTTAAGTTGCATCAAGCGATTCAATTTCGGTATGTTGTGTACGTCAGTAAATCAGTAGTTAAGTTGCATCAAGCGATTCAGTTACGGTATGTTGTGTACGTCAGTAAATCAGCAGTTAAGTTGCATCAAGCGATTCAGTTACGGTATGTTGAGTACGTCAGTAAATCAGCCGTTAAGTTGCATCAAGCGATTCAATTACGGTATGTTGAGTACGTCAGTAAATCAGCCGTTAAGTTGCATCAAGCGATTCAATTTCGGTATGTTGTGTACGTCAGTAAATCAGCCGTTAAGTTGCATCAAGCGATTCAATTACGGTATGTTGAGTGCGTCAGTAAATCAGCCGTTAAGTTGCATCAAGCGATTCAATTACGGTATGTTGAGTACGTCAGTAAATCAGCCGTTGAGGTAGGTTCAGGTACCTCAGTCAATTAGTCGTTTAGCTGATCGAGTAACTAAGCGAGAAAGCTCAGTAACGTCAAGTCAGTTTGCCGTTAAGTGAGTAGGTAGGTAGGTAATTCGTTAACATGTAAGCCATTCAGTTCTTTTCTCTGTGCACAACGGCATTCTTGTCCAGTTCCTTTTCTTATGAGATGCATGCCTGTTGTGTTGAGCGTTTTTGTCGATGCTTTTAATCTGGTTTGACTTTACCTTGCTCACAAAACACTCGTTTTGTCTACGTTTCCAGAGCGTTTATATATATATATATATATATATATATATATATATATATATATATATATATATATATATATATATATATATATAATACGTGTGTGTGTGTGTGTGTGTGTGTGTGTGCTTCTTCATTCTTCACTTTGTTTCATAAAACATTTTGTTTCATTCTAGAAATGTTATTCTTATTTTTTTTTTATGCATTCTTTGTTTGTCGGAATTTGTGTTACTCCATTGTCTGTTTTCATTAATTTCATTTGACTTTACGCTGTCCATCTTTTCCAGCGTGTTGTTCATGGGATTCCTTCTTTCTTATTCATTTCACTCGAAATCCTTTTTGCGTTGTCTTTGATTTTCTTACTTCATTTATGAATTGAAAAGCTATTTATTTATTGATTGATTTTTCTCTTTATTTATTTATTTATTTATTTATTTATCTATTTGTTGCTGCTCATTTCTCACTGTCACTGAACCGAGCCTGTTCTCTGTTCTCTGATTTTGTATTTGTTTAATTTTTTTTTTTTCTGGCTTCGATTTTTTTTTTTTTGCGAAAACCTCATAAACGTTGACGTTCATAATGGGTAGCACAGGTCACTGGGATTTTTGTTGTTGTTGTTGTTCGTTAAAGACAAATTATTTATATTTATAGCATTCAGTTGCATGGTAAATCCATGACAGAGAGAGAAAAATAAAAGACGTTAGAGAGAGTGAAGTGAGAGATGAAGAGGCAAAGAGAGTGAGAGAGAGAGACAAAGAGAGAGAGGGGAGAGGGAGAGAGAGAGACAAAGAGAGAGAGAGATACAGAAAGGGAGAGGGAGAGACAGAGAGAGAGAGAGACAAAGAGAGAGAGAGACAGAGAGGAAGAGACAAAGAGAGAGAGGGGAGAGACAAAGAGAGAGAGGGGAGAGGGAGAGAGAGAGACAAAGAGAGAGAGAGATACAGAAAGGGAGAGAGAGAGACAGAGAGAGAGAGACAAAGAGAGAGAGAGACAGAGAGGAAGAGACAAAGAGAGAGAGGGAGAGACAAAGAGAGAGAGGGAGAGACAAAGAGAGAGAGGGAGAGACAAAGAGAGAGAGAGACAAAGAGAGAGGGAGAGACAAAGAGAAAGAGAGAGAGACAAAGAGAATCAAAGAGAGAAAGAGAGACAAAGAGAAGGGGGAGAGACAAAGAGAGAGTGAGAGAGAGAGGGAGAGACAAAGAGAGAGAGGAGAGGGAGATACAAAGAGAGACAAAGAGAGAGAGAGAGAGAGATGGAGAGACAGAGAGGGGGGAGAGGGAAAGACAGACACAGAGAGAGAGGAGGGCAGACATAGACAACTAAAGACAGATAGAAAGAATTGAGATTGTTTTTTCAAAATACTCTATTTCAAACAAACAAAAAAAAAAAAAGAAAGAAAGGACAACCTAGAACAGCACCAAAAACATGCAGGGTGGGGGTGGGGGTGCGGGGGTGGGGGTGAAGCATTGAATCAAACTGAACCCGATCGATCACCCCGGGGAGCGGGGAGAGAGGGAGGGGAGTAGGGGGTCCAGTTTTACTCTGGGTGGGGGATGATGATGATGATGATGATGATGATGTTATGGATACTTATATAGCGCCTATCCTCAGTCGGAGACCAAGCTCTGAGCGCTTTACAAACACGGGAGTCCTTCCTTGCCCACAACAGAGAGAGGAGTGATGGCCTAGAGGTAACGCGTCCGCCTAGGAAGCGAGAGAGTATCTGAGCGCGCTGGTTCGAATCACGGCTCAGCCGCCGATATTTTCTCCCCCTCCACTAGACCTTGAGTGGTGGTCTGGACGCTAGTCATTCGGATGAGACGATAAACCGAGGTCCCGTGTGCAGCATGCACTTAGCGCACGTAAAAGAACCCACGGCAGCAAAAGGGTTGTTCCTGGATAAATTCTGTAGAAAAATCCACTTCGATAGAAAAAACAAATAAAAGTGCACGCAGGAAAAAAAAAAAAAAGGGGGTGGCGCTCTCAGTGTAGCGACGCGCTCTCCCTAAGGAGAGCAGCCCGAATTTCACACAGAAAAATCTGTTGTGATAAAAAGAAATACAAATACAAATACAAACAGGCTGCCCTGCCTGGAGTATAACTACCGACTGACGGCTGCCATTAATTCTAGGCGCTCATCTTTTTTTTTCTTTTTTTTTCTTTCTTTTTTTTTTTTTGCTGCCCCATCATCTGTACCGTTTCAGTGGCATTACTCCCACACCGCTCATTTAGATTCCCCCCCATACACGGCCACACCCGGCAGTTCCAGCGTCAGCAGTCCACAGGGAACAATCGACGTTAGATCGCCAGGAGGCCACACACCAGAGGAGACCCTGCACTGCTGCTGAGTCACTTCGGTGGTGTTCAGTGGTGCCAGTTCTGTTTTAACGTACTCAGGACACCACCTACTAAGCCCCCCTACTAACGACAATAATGGCTTAGTCGCGGAGCCAGACTGAGTGAGCGTCCCTCCTCATCATTTTGTTTCCTGTGTCATTCAGTCAGGTTTCAGTCACGCACACACATATATTCTCATACAGACACGTAACATTAACCTCACCCCCCACAGCCCCCCCACCCCCCACCCCCCAAACCCCACCCCCATCCCTTAAAAAGAAGACAGAAAACCTGAGCAGAGAATGGTTGGAAGGAGGAGGGTAGACGTTTACTCAGTTAGTGGGCCGGGGGGGGGGAGTGGGAGGGGTTGGTGAGGGTGGGTGGGGGGGGAACGGGGGGTTGGGGGGGGGGCGAGAGTTCGAGAGGGGGTGGAGGTGCAATGTTACCCCGACACCACCACCACCACCACCATCACCACCACTACCACCACCACCACTACCACCACCGGCAGCGGCACTAGCAGGCTATTGATTGGCTGATTTGGTCTGGGACAAGGCTGGCCTCCTGGGAGACACAAGAGAGCCGAGTCTGGCAAGGACGTCAATGGGGGAGTGGTGGTGGTGGTGGTTGGGAGGGGGGGGCGAGGGGGGGGGGGTAGGGAGGGAAGAAAAAGAAGAGGAGGGGGAGGAGGAGGAAGAGATGGGGAAGGAGGGGAGGAGAAGGGGAGGAGGAGGGGGAAGAGGAGGGGGAAGGAGGAGGAGGAAGAGGAGGGAGGAGGAGGAAGAGGATGGGGAGGAGGAGGAAGAGGGGAGAAGGAAGAGGAGGGGACAGGGGAAGGAGGAGGAAGAGAAGGAGGAAGAGGAAGGGGGAGGAGGAGCAAGGGGAGGGGGAAGGAGGAGGAGGAAGAGGAGAGGGAGCAAGAAGAGGAGGGAGGAGGGGGAAGAGGAGGGGAAAGGAGGAGGGGGAGGAGGAGGAAGAGGGGAGGAGGG
>NC_134883.1:8664812-8667312 GCF_041734735.1 Babylonia areolata
CACACACAGGGCATGGCCTCAGGGATGCATGCAGGTCAACCGTGATTGGTTCAAGTTCTGTTGTTGTTCTTGTTGATTGTTTGCTCTCTGTCACGCGCCGTCTTTTTCAGTCTCTGTCTCTCTTACGTAGGCGGATACTTTATACTTCATACCTTTGTATGCGCACGTGCACAATGTGTACTCACTGTCCTTGGCTTCACTGTGTGATACTTTTAATGCAACTGGTAATTGGTCGATCACACTGTTCGGCTCATTGTTCGACTTTGACCTCACTTCGCGACAGGTAAAAAAGTTAAACTGTGAGCCTCCTTGAGAAAGAGAAACTATTCGTAACACGTTATCTGCTTTAACCCTTCCACCGCCAAGCTCGCATTTATGCACAGGCGTGGTAGAGGACCCATGTCACTGAAAGGTGGCCATTCATTAATCTGTTATCCATGAACCTACTGCTCCTAATGTTCGGTGGTAGGGTAGGCCATATTTTTAATACATCTCAGGGGGAATCCCCAGCTATTCTTAGCCACTGTCTTTTCTGTGTTTATACCACAAGGGAATTTTGTACTCTAAATTGACTGGCGGTGAAAGGGTTAAAGAAAAAAAGGCAAGACCTGCGCGCACACATAGACTTATTTTCACGCTTTCACATTTGTGTCTATGGGCACGCTTTAAATGCAGATCTGCAAGGGGGTGGAGGGGGGTCGGGGGGGTGGGGGTGGGGGGGACTGTACACCAGCAGGTGAACTACTGCCACAGAACACAACACTAACCTTTCGTTCAAGGCCTTCACAACTTCCCACAGCAGACCACCGCCACACAGCACAGAACCAACCTGAAACATGCGAAAGGAAACAGCTGTCAAGATTAGATAAAGAATTGATTGCTTTGAAAATGTTATACACATAATTATGTGTACGCACACAAACACACACGCACACATACTCGCACATACACGCGCTCGCGCGCACACACACACACACACACACACACACACACACACACACACACACACACACACACTATCAACAGCCTCCATGTGATGCAGAATAAAACTAAAGACAAAAATAATGCACCGTCCTACCGTTGACTCAATGACTAAACCTGAGGCAGGACTATCGACACAGCCGGCAAGGAATGGAGAAACAGGGTGGTACATTATTTCCCCCTTTCTTTTAAGGAGATAGCTTACACCATGAGGTCGGCACATACACACGGTACATCCTCAGCCTCTGTAAAGCAGGATGAAAGCAAAATGGAGAAATACAGACAGAAGAAAGGCATGTCTTTTACTATAGTGGAAAAAGAGAACAATATATGTGGGGATTTTGGTCGACAAAAACTCAAAGAACACATTACTAGGATGCTTCTCAGTTTCCAGCGGGATCATTACCATTCCCTTACGAGCTAAGCCACTCGACATGATGGTAGTGCAAGTAAATGCCCCCACATAAGACTATAATGATGACCAGATTGAACAGTCCTACACACTTCAAAATTGTCATCAACAAGATCGACAAGAAAGACATCCTCATCGTTCAGGGTGACTGGAATGCCAAGGTCGGTACACATGCTCAAGAAAACTGAAGGAATTTCTGAGACCCCTATTGTAATGAGAATATCAATGAGAGGTGGATACCTTTGCTAGAATTCGCCAGTGATAATGACTTCGTTCTTGCCAACACTCTTGGTGAGCGTGAAGCATCCCGACGATGGGCAAAGCACTCCCCGAACGGTCAGCATCACAGCCGGCCAGATAGACTATAATCATTCTGGTGAAGAACATAAACAGGTCTGGCATCAGTTGGGCCCAAACAAGAACGTACCCAGGACCTGACCTTGGCAGTGACCATGACCTTGTCATGATGAACCCTCAAGTACGGTCGAGGAACGTAAAGAGAGAGGGAAAACAGCCAACTGAAATTCAGCCTTGAGAAACTGAAAGATCCTAACATCGCTGAACAATTCCAACAAGCAATCATGGGAAGAAAATCCATTCCACAATTCCTGCTTATAATAGATCTTGAAGCGATCACAAATAAGTGTTGTCCGAAACAGCAACAGAGGACTAGGAGTAAGCCCATGGAAATCGAAGCCCTCGATCCCAAGTAGTGCAATAGAGATGTGTTACACTAGAAGGAGCTTAAAACCACAAAAGAAAACTGAGAAAGGAGAGGAGAAACACAATGCTATTAAAACAAGAAGATCGGTCAGGAATTGAAGAATACAAAGGAAAACTGGATTGAACAACAGTGTGAAGACGTTGAGAACCCCCCCCAAAAAAAATCACACAACTGACAGCACACACAAAAGCCTGACCAGACAGAAACCAAGTCAAGTCAACGCCATCCAGGACATAGATGGAAACTGTCTCACACAGGAAACAAGACATCAAAGTCAGGTCAACGCCATGGCAACTGTCTCACACAGGAAACAAGACATCAAAGTCAAGTCAGCGCCATGGCAACTGTCTCACACAGGAAACAAGACATCAAAGTCAAGTCAA
>NC_134883.1:8672312-8682312 GCF_041734735.1 Babylonia areolata
CACACACACACACACACACACACACACACACACACACACACACACACACACATCCCTGATATTGTCACTCACAGGGCATCTGCTATAGATTTCTCTTTCATATCTCCTACGTTGTATCCAGAATGTAAATGGACGACATATAAAGATACATTGGGAAGTGATCATTTACCGATCATCATGACTTTTAATGAAACTCAAAGACCTTTAGAGTTTCAAAAAGACAAAGTTCCAAGATATAAATATAAAGATGCTAACTGGGAGAAATTCGAAAGTATGCTTGCTAGCTATAACACAGAGTTCATAAACACCGCGGATATAAATACATTATATTCCTTCTTTACTGACACCATTTTACAAGCTGCTGACATATCAATTCCAAAATACAATTCACTTAAATCAAGCAAGCATTCGGGAAATATTTGGTGGACACCAGCCTATGAAGCAGCAGTAGATAATAAAAAAAAATCTAAATTTATAACTTATCTGAACAACAAATCACCAGAGAATCTAAATGAAAAGAAAAAGGCAAACCATCATAGTAACATGGTCATTGCACAGGCAAAAAAACAATATTGGTCTTCCTTCTGTAATAGGGAGATTTCTGATCATAAAGATACTAAAAAGGTATGGAAAAAATTAATAAAATTAAAGAAGGTATAAATCTGTCATCTTGTCCTATTAAGATAAAAGACACAGATTTTCCGTCCAGTGTAGAGAAGGCAGAAACATTTGCAGAAATGTTCTCGGAGTCTGTGCGATTGGAAGGTCTCCCACTTAAAAACAGAAAACACAGAACCGAAGAAGAGAGCAAAAGTGATTATACAGATCCATGTCCTGATAATAGTCAGTACGTCAATGCTCCACTCACACTCAACGAGGTTAAAGAAGCATTAGTATCTCTCCCTAAAAAGAAAACATCTGTAGGACTTGATGCAGTCTCAAATGAGATGCTGAGACATTTACCAGAAACAAAAATGTTGTTTTATTGTTTGAGATTTTTCGAAAGTGCTGGATTGATGGTTTAATACCAGCACAATGGAAACAGTCTATTGTGAGACCAGTTCATAAACAAGGAAAATGCAAAACAGATAAGAGCAGCTACAGGCCAATTGCACTAACATCACATACTGGTAAACTAATGGAAAAAATAATTTTGAGAAGGTTCATGTACTATTGTCATAAAAATAAATTTATCCCAATTAACCAAGCAGGCTTTCAGAGAGGTAGATCTGCAATTGATAATTTGGTAAAACTTACAACACATGTAAAACAACAATTCGCTGGAAGGAAAAACGTTCTTGCAACTTTTTTTGATGTGAATAAAGCCTACGATCAAGTATGGCATGCAAAGTTACTCTTTAAACTTCAGGACATATAAAAAAAAAAGAGACCAAAATACTCACAACAACATTATTATCGAATTCACAAACGAACGTACAAAAGCTAAGTACATGATATTATACACGATACGAAAAAAGGTAGTAAACCAACAGTAGTTGAGACGAGAAGGCGTGGTGGAGAGGAGAAATAAAAAGAGAGGGAGAGGGAAAAGTAGAGGAGAGGGAAGCAGAAAGGCAGACTGACTGACAGACAGACAGACAGACAGACAGGCACAGAGAGAGACTGACGGAAAAAGAGGAGAGAGACGTGGAAGTATTATATCGTTATTAACAATCCTTGTTGTTAATGATGGATATTATGTGTATATAGTACAATAAGACTTTTTTTTTTAAATTTCAAATGTGCACACCATGCGGTTTTGTTGTTGTTTCTTTCTTTCTTTCTTCTTCTTTTATTTTATTTTATTTTATTTTGCTTTTTTTTGTTTGTTTATTTGTTTTTGTGTTTTTAACCAAGAATATTTTTGAAAGTGTTACCATTAAGACAGGATATTTTTTCCATTCCACAAGCAAACCCTAAGTAGAGAGAGAGAGAGAGAGAGAGAGAGAGAGAGAGAGAGAGAGAGAAGAGGGTGGGAAAAGAAAGGAAGCAAGAAATAGAGATCGTGTCAAAGATATTGCAAATGAGAATGATTTATTCAGCGGAAGGTCCCCGCACACACTCTCTCTGTCTCTCTCTCTCTCACACACACACACACTCTCTCTCTCTCTCTCTCACTCTCTCTCTCTTACACACACACTCTCTCTCTCACTCACTCACTCACTCACTCTCTCTCTCTCACACACACACACACACACACACACACACACACACACACACACACACACACAGGGAGAGAGGAAAAGAAGACGCTTCAGACACTTTATATTGACACTGGCCTATCTGCAGCCCACAGGTCAATGTGGAAAAGTTCTCAATTGCACCGTCACGTGAAGAAAGAGACAGAGACAGAGAGAGGGAAAGACAGACGGAGAGACAAAGAGGGACGGATAGAGAAAGAGGGACAGACAGAGAGACAAAGAGGGACGGATAGAGAAAGAGGGACAGACAGAGAGACAAAGAGGGACGGGTAGAGAAAGAGGGACAGAGAGACAAAGATGGACGGGTAGAGAAAGAGGGACAGACAGAGAGACAAAGAGGGACGGATAGAGAAAGAGGGACAGACAGACAGAGAGACAAAGAGGGACGGATAGAGAAAGAGGGACAGACAGACAGACAAAGAGGGACGGATAGAGAAAGAGGGACAGACAGAGAGACAAAGAGGGACGGATAGAGAAAGAGGGGCAGACAGACAGACAAAGAGGGACGGATAGAGAAAGAGGGACAGACAGACAGACAAAGAGGGACGGATAGAGAAAGAGGGACAGACAGAGAGACAAAGAGGGACGGATAGAGAAAGAGGGGCAGACAGACAGACAAAGAGGGACGGATAGAGAAAGAGGGACAGACAGAGAGACAAAGAGGGACGGATAGAGAAAGAGGGGCAGACAGACAGACAAAGAGGGACGGATAGAGAAAGAGGGACAGACAGAGAGACAAAGAGAAAGAGGGACAGACAGAGAGACAAAGAGGGACGGGTAGAGAAAGAGGGACAGACAGAGAGACGAAGAGGGACGGGTAGAGAAAGAGGGACAGACAGAGAGACAAAGAGGGACGGGTAGAGAAAGAGGGACAGACAGAGAGACAAAGAGGGACGGATAGAGAAAGAGGGACAGACAGAGAGACAAAGAGGGACGGGTAGAGAAAGAGGGACAGACAGAGAGACAAAGAGGGACGGATAGAGAAAGAGGGACAGACAGAGAGACAAAGAGGGACGGGTAGAGAGACAAAGAGGGACGGATAGAGAAAGAGGGACAGACAGAGAGACAAAGAGGGACGGGTAGAGAAAGAGGGACAGACAGACAGACAAAGAGGGACGGATAGAGAAAGAGGGACAGACAGACAGACAAAGAGGGACGGGTAGAGAAAGAGGGACAGACAGAGAGACAAAGAGGGACGGATAAAGAAAGAGGGACAGACAGACAGATAAAGAGGGACGGGTAGAGAAAGAGGGACAGACAGAGAGACAAAGAGGGACGGGTAGAGAAAGAGGGACAGACAGACAGACAAAGAGGGACGGATAGAGAAAGAGGGACAGACAGAGAGACAAAGAGGGACGGATAGAGAAAGAGGGACAGACAGAGAGACAAAGAGGGACGGATAGAGAAAGAGGGACAAACAAGACACACAGAGACACACAGAGACACACACGACAAAGCGAGGATGAAGCTCGGCGGCGGACATTCTAACTAGGCTTTCTTCATCGTGCATATTCCAAGGTGCTAAAACAAAGAAAAAAGAAAAGAAGTTAAACAACCTCTCTCTCTCTCTCTCTCTCTCACACACACACACATACACACACACACACACACACTCTCTCTCTCTCTCTCTCATGCACGTACACAGGCACGCAGACATACGCACACACAGAGACACACAGTAACACACACACACACACACATACACACGCACACACACACACACACACACACACACACACACACACCTTAGTCGCTGTGAGGCAGAACTCTTGTCCCCGTGCGATGTAGAATTGTCCCGCCAGGCAGTATGCATACAGGGATCGGGCAAGGATGGCTCCCCTCCAACATCCTATTTGTTTTCTTCTCTCTGTCTCTGTCTGTCCGTCTGTCTGTCTGTCTCTCTCTCTCTGGCATTCAGATACATACAGAGGTTAACGACAAATATAGATGGTTGTATTCCTTCAAAACTGTTTTTTGAGGCAGAAGAATATTTATCATTTGTTACTGATAAATGGCACGGGGATAACTTCCTGCGATTCAGGTTAGAGGGTAAGCGGACTGAAGAACTGTGAGCGATTAAGCGAAAATTCTTCAAACGATTTGATTTGTACACCATGTGGAAATGATCAAGAAAATGATTTGCATTTTTTTTTTTTCAGTGCTCTGCCTATGCAGACAAACGTAAAATCTGCAGTGCAACAAACATACGTAAAGACAGCCCAAGCGATAACAATATTGTAAATCTGCTATCTTAGCAACAGCGAAGATGTATTTTTGTATTTGTATTTTTTTCTCTTTTTATCACGACATATTTCTCTGTGTGAAATTTAGGCTGCTGTCCCCAGGGAGAGCGCGTCACTACACTACAGCGCCACCCATTTTTTTTTCCTGCGTGCAGTTTTATTTGTTTTTCCTATCGAAGTGGATTTTTTTCTAATACATACACACACACACACACACACACACACACACACACACACACACACACGCACAAAATATATATATATGTGTGTGTGTGTGTGTGTGTGACACGTGTGCGCGTGCGTGTGTATGTGCGTGTGTGTGTGCTTGTGTGTTTTGACTGTGAGCCAGTCCGAACATTAATTTTTCTTCATGTCTGGTGAGGTTCACTAAACATGAAAGATAATTATGACTGTTGGGATATATGTCTGCCAGAAACGACTCCTTTTTTTTTTGCTGCCCCATCATCTGCACCGTTTCAGTGGCATTACTCCCACGCCGCTCATTTAGATCCCCCCATACACGGCCACACCCGGGTTCGTCCGTCACAGTTCCAGCGTCGGCAGTCCACAGGGAACCATCGATGTCAGGTCGCCAGGAGGCCACACACCAGAGGAGACCCTGCACTGCTGCTGAGTCACTTCGTTGGTGTTCAGTGGTACCTGTTCTGATTTATGTACTTAGTACACCACCTACTAAGCCCCCTGCTAACGACAATAATGGCTTAGTCCCGGAGAGCGTCCCTCCCAGAGTGGAGACCGCCACCACGTCCCTCAAACAACAGCCCCCCATGAATCTGCCGCATACTGAAGACATCGACAGGACTCACCTCCAGCACAGAAGTGGAGGGGTATCGAAACTGAGGTCACCATGAGAGCAGGGCATGAAAGGCCACAGACTTTGAGACTGTTTCGTTTATATTGATGATGATGAAGGAGGAGGAGGAGGAGGATGACGATGTTGCTATGGTCCATTTTGGTTTGGGGCTGCGTGACAAGGCTGTACTCTACGCTTCCTGTCATAATGATATCCCGGCGTTAACCAGGCCCGAGAGATACAGACACTTGCAGTGTTGGTCAGGTAATTAGAGCAACACACCCAAAGACGCATCCTTGAAGGGGATGACACTCGACTGTGTGGTTCCATCTCCCCATTCAAGCCCACAGTACACTCAACTCTGGGTAGGAGCCGGCCACGGGCCGAAAAACCCACCTCCGCTGGGATTCGAACCCGCGTCCTCCCAGCCGTCAGTCCGCGACGCTATCCACTTCGCCACGGCGGCTGGTATATGCGACTCCTTTGTCGCCGGAGATTCTTTTACATGTGCTAAGTACGCGCTTGGTTTATCCATATCATCGTGTATCATCCGAAGGACATGCAACCAGACCCAGACCCAATGTGTAACGGAGCTTGAGGAAGAGAAGTCCTCTCCGTTACGTGTCACGGAATGGCGACGCTCGCTTCAGCGTCAGGCCCTCTATCCAGTAAACCATTACCTCAACGACATCAACCATGATTCAGGAATTAAAACAAAAACAAAAAAACAAAAAAAAAAAACTCGGGGAAACTTTTAATGAATACGACACTCTTCCGGAACAGACAGCTGATTTTTTTTTTTTTTTTTTTTTTTTTAAGGCTTCAGAGACTGGTGTCGAAAGCGTACGTGGGAACTGACTGTAAACCAGTCGACACCTACCCACACCCACACCCACACCCACACACACACACCCTCCACCTCCATCCTCCACCCATTCCCACCACCACAACTCCCTTCTGGGACTGGGTGTGTGGACAGACTGGATGGAACTCCAGACTATTCATCAACGGGCGACGTTTCACTGAAACACGGGAGACACCGTTGGGCAAACAAGACCGTTCGATTTTAACGCTTCTGTTGGTGGTCCTCTTTCGTGTGAGAGGACTATCAACTACACACCCCTTCCCCAGCTCTCCGTTAGAACCATTGACTGGTGGTGGTGGTGAAATTGAACGCTCTTGCCTCCTCTCCATCACCCCCCCTCCCCCCCGCCCTCCCAACGCCCCCACCCCTTTTCCCTACCACTCCCCCACGATCCATCAGTCTTCAGAATTGCAACGCATCGATTCTGGTCGATGCAAATCGTTTTAAGGCTTCAGAGCCTATCAGTCTTCAGCTTATGTGAGCACAGCTTACGGCTCTTGGCGTTGCCGAACATTCGTTCTACTTGCCTCACGCTATTTTTGCTCTCTCTCTCTCTCTCTCTCTCCTCCGGTCTTTTTTTTCTCTCTATCTCCTCTCTCTCTGTCTCTCTCTCTCTGTCTCTCCGGTCTTTCTATCTCCTCTCTTTCTCTCTTTGCTCTCTCTCTCTCTCTCATTCTCTCTCTCCTTCTCTCTCTCTCACCTCCGGGCTTTTTTCTCTCTCTATCTCCTCTCTTTCTCTCTCCGCTCTCACTATCTCTCTCTCTCTCCCATCCGGTCTTTCTCTCTATCTCATCTCTCTGCTCTCTTTCTCTCTCTCTCTCTCTCTCTCTCTCTCTCTCTCCCATCCGGTCTTTCTCTCTATCTCCTCTCTCTGCTCTCTTTCTCTCTCTCTCTCTCTCTCTCTCTCTCTCTCTCTCCCATCCGGTCTTTCTCTCTATCTCCTCTCTCTGCTCTCTTCTCTCTCTCTCTCTCTCTCTCTCCCATCCGGTCTTTCTCTCTATCTCCTCTCTCTGCTCTCTTTCTCTCTCTCTCTCTCTCTCTCTCTCTCTCTCTCTCCCATCCGGTCTTTCTCTCTATCTCCTCTCTCTGCTCTCTTTCTCTCTCTCTCTCTCTCTCTCTCTCTCTCTCTCCCATCCAGTCTTTCTCTCTATCTCCTCTCTCTGCTCTCTCTCTATCTCCTCTCTCTGCTCTCTTTCTGTCTCTCTCTCTCTCTCTCTCTCTCTCTCTCTCTCCCTCCCCTCGGGTCTTTCTCTCTCTCTCTCTCACCCCTCCGGTCTTTTTTTCTCTATCTCCTCTCCTTCTCTCTCCTCTCTCTCTCTCTCACCCCTCCGGTCTTTTTTTCTCTATCTCCTCTCCTTCTCTCTCCTCTCTCTCTCTCACCCCTCCGGTCTTTTTTTCTCTATCTCCTCTCCTTCTCTCTCCTCTCTCTCTCTCCCTCCCCTCCGGTCTTTCTCTCTCTGTGCTCTCTTTCTCTCCCTGCCCTCCCCCGCCCCCCTCTCTCTCTCTCTCGCTCCCCATGGCTGTATGCGCGTAAGGGAACATTCTGTTGTTGTTTTTGTTTTACCTCTAGAAATAATCAATAAGCTGAATGTACCCTATTGATATATGATCAGTTAATTTCTCTGCCGAGGATGTTATCGGCTTGTTGGCAGTGTGGGGGAATGGGGGCGGGGGGGGGGCGGGGGCAGGGATATGTTCTCCAGCTGTCATCCACCAGAGTTAAGGGGGGAGGGTGGTCGGGCGGGCGGAGGCGGGGGGCGGGGTGGGGGTTGGGGGTGAGGGGAGAATAAAAAACACCTTGCCGCAGATCCCGTCATCAGTCAGCCTTGTCACTGGCTGGCGAAATCAAGAACAACCCTCTCCCCCAACCTCCCACCACCCCCCACCCCCCATCCCCCGGGCCCCCACAACATCCCTGCGTATCCCGGAAAATAGAAACTGAATCAGCATCAGCATCACCATCTTCTTCTACGTCTTCTTATTAGGCCCAACACTCGGCTTATATCACAGATTGACATAAGTTTACATTTGGGCCAACAGCAAAGTGAGAGCTGTATTATCAATGGTTTCTCCAGTCAATGGGAAACCATTTACAGCTTAGTTCTTTTGTGAAGGACTATGAGGCAAAATTGCACTGGCTCTTAGTGCTGCAGCCTTGTGGGCTAGTTGGCCTTTGGGAAACCATCCCAACGCCGACTGTCCTAAAACCCTCTTGGCCGAGAGAGTGGGGATGTAACTTGGGCAAGACACTCTCCACTATAATCAAATTCTAGCCCAGATAGTCGGAACAGCAGTTGCCTCCTCTGCTGTTCTGATGGTCATAGTCGGACACGACTGACTATATATATATATATATATATTTGTATTTATATTTGTATTTGTAATTCTTTTTATCACAACAGATTTCTCTGTGTGAAATTCGGGCTGCTCTCCCTAGGGAGAGCGCGTCGCCATACTACAGCGCCACCCCCCCCACCCCCACCCCACCCCCCTTTTTTTTTTCTTTCCTGTGTCCAGTTTTATTTGTTTTTCCTATTGAAGTGGATTTTTCTACAGAATTTTGCCAGGAACAACCCTTTTGTTGCCGTGGGTTCTTTTACGTGCGCTAAGTGCATGCTGCACACGGGACCTCGGTTTATCGTCTCATCCGAATGACTAGCGTCCAGACCACCACTCAAGGTCATGTGGAGGGGGAGAAAATATCGGCGGCTGAGCCGTGATTCGAACCAGCGCGCTCAGATTCTCTCGCTTCCTAGGCGGACGCGTTACCATCTAGGCCATCACTCCACACACACACACACACACACACACACACACACACACACACACACACATATATATATATATATATATATATATATATATATATATATACAAAAACCTGCATGTTGATCCGTTTCGCACATTCTCCTGTCTTCTTCCCAGTCGTGAGTTTTTCATTCTCTCTCTCCCACCAGCCTTTTTTCTTTTTATCCTCTCTCTCTCTCTGATTGCCTGATGGGCAGATTCCCTTCCTCTCCCCCGTTTCTCTTTGCCCCTCCCCCCCCCTCTCTGTGTCTGTCTCTGTCTGTCTGTCTGTCTCTCTCTGTATGTCTGTCTGTCTGTATCTCTCTGTATGTCTGTCTCTCTGTCTGTCTGTCTCTGTCTGTGTATGTCTGTCTCTCTGTCTGTCTGTCTCTCTGTCTGTCTCTCTATCTATCTACCTGTCTATCCCCCCCTCTCTCTCTGCCTCTCTCTCTGTCTGTCTCTCTCTCTGTCCCTTTGTCTGTCTCTCTTTTTTCTCTCTCTCTGTCTCTGTATATCTCTCTCTGTCTCTGTCTCTCCGTCTCTCTGTCTGTCTGTCTGTCTTTCTCTCTCTCTCTGTCTTTCTATCTCTGTTTCTCTCTCTCTGTCTCTGCCTGTTTTTCTCTGCCTTCCATGTATTGATCTTTTGTCACGGGCTTTGGAAGGCTCACGGTCGGGAGAATAATTATAGAAACACAAAACAGACATGACAATGGAAGCCAAACCAACAAAGTAAAAAAACAACAACAACAACAACAACAAACAACAAAACAACAACAACAACAAAACTGCGCAAAAACTAGAAGAGCTAATCAAAGCATGATGAATCTTTCAAAGGCTTGTTTTGTTGCCATTCTTTTAACCTTTTCCAAACACTTTTTTTTTTTAACTGCTTCGAACTGGTTTTGTTGTTTTGTTTTGGGTGTTTTTGTTTTTGTTGTTGTTGTTTGTTTGTTTGTTTGTTTGTCTTCTTCTTCTTCTTCTTCTTCTCCTTCTTCTTCTTCTTCTTCTTCTTCTTCTTCTTCTTATTATTATTATTATTATTATTATTATTATTTTATTTTATTTCAGTTTATTTCTTTATTTTTATGTT
>NC_134883.1:8689812-8697312 GCF_041734735.1 Babylonia areolata
CGTGTTTGTGTATTTGCGTGTCTGTGTGTGTGTGTGGGTACACGCGCGAGCCCGCCCTTCTGTTTGGACAACGGCGACAATGGGAGGATGCCAAATGTCAGGGGTCTCGAAGAGGTGGTTGTGGGGGGCAAGGGGTACGGAGAGTAGGGGAGAGAGAGGGGGGTGGGAATAGGAAGAGTAGGAGAAGAGGAGGATGAGGGAGGTCGGAGGGGGTAGTGTGGTAGGGGGTGGGGAGGGAGGTGTGGGGGTGGGGGATGGCTGCGACAGAAAAGCAAAATCTGCGGATTGGGAGACTGACTCGCGGTGTCTTGTTGTTCGGGTCTGTGGGGGGATGGAGATGGGGATGGAAATACAAGGGACTGGGAGGGGAGTGAACATGAGACAGGGGGGAGGGGGGGGGTTGGTTGCCATTAGAGGACTGTGTGAAAATGTTAGTTATAAATTAAAAAAAGAAAAAAGAAAACAAGACTATGTGTGAAATATCAACAACATAAAACAACAAAAAGGAGAAAGAAAACGAGAAAGGAAAGGGGGAAACGTTGTAGTGAAGGAGAGAAATAAGGCCCTTACAACAGTGTCTGAAGTCGCAAGACAGACACTCAATCTGTGTCCGGTACCAGTGAAAAAGAACTCCACTGGCTATGTCAAAAACTGTGTGAAGCTACGAGGCTATGACTCAAAGATTCAAATACATTAATGCCTTTTGTCTTCTTTCTGGGTGCTGAGGATATAAAGCAACAACATCATCAACACCGAGGAATCTCCCTCCTGGCAAGACCATGGCCTACGTCCTGCCTAATCGCCTTCTCCTACATCTTGACCAAGGTCTCATCCAAGAAAGCCAATCTTGTTTTCCTTCCGTGCAGGGCGCGGAACTGGTGACGCGTTATTGCCCGCACGCCAACTCCAGGCAAAATGCCAGGAGCTGCACAGAAACTTCTTCGTGACCTTCGTCGACCTGACCAAGGCATTCGACACGGTCAGCAGAGCGGCTCATGGAAAACAATGAAGAAGTTTGGCTGCCCTTGCAAGCTCACCTCGACTGTTCGGAAATGCCACAATGGCATGACGGTAAGAGTTTTGGATGATCGTGATCAGTCTTTCCAGCCAGAAACGGTGTGAAGCAAGGATGCGTTCTCGCCCCCTACAAATTCAGCATTGTCTTCTCTGTTATGCTGATTGATGCCTTCCGCGATTGCCAGGATGGTATACACGTCAGGTACAGGACTGACAGTGGACTGTTCAACCTTCGGCGCCTGCAGGCCGTTACAAAGGTAAAGGAGACTGACATCAGAGACTTTCTTAGCACTAATGATTGCTCGCTCAACGCCAGCACAGAGTAGAAGATGCAGCGAGGAATGGACTGCTTCTCGCGAGCCTGCGACAAATTTGGTCTCATTATCAGCGCCAGAAAGACCGAAGTTATGTACCAGCCTATACCCGAAAAGCCCTACCAGAAACCACACATCAAAGTAAAGGGGCAGAAGCTACAGGCAGTTGACAGCTTTACCTGTCTGGGCAGTAGTCTTTCACGAGTGGTGAACATCGATGCAGAGATCAGCAACAGAATTATGAAAGCCAGTGCCGCCCTAGGAAGACTCCGTAAGAATGCATGGGAGCAGAGAGGACTCAGCCTTACCACCAAGCTGAAGGTCTACCGAGCAGTGGTACGCACCACTCTTCTCTATGCCAGCGAGAACTGAACTGTCAGCAGCAGACACGCTAAACAGCTCAACCACTTCCACTTGAGCTGCTGTCCGAGACTCCTCAACATACGAAGGCAGAATAAAGCATAGTTAAAGTCCCAGACACGAAATACCTGGAACGAGCTAGCACCCACAGTGTCTACAACCTCCTAAATAAAGCCCCAGCCAGATGGGCTGGCCATGTCGTCAGGATGCCTGACAGTCGACTGCCAAAACAACTGCTGTATGGAGGGAGGGCTGGGCCAGTGCTCAGCTGAATGACAGAAGAAACGTTTCAACAGCTGACTCAGATTGTCCCTCAAAGAACTCGACATCAATCCCAGAAGCTGGGAATCGCTTGCTCTGGACCTACGAACCTGACGAAACAAGATCACTAAAAAAAAAAAAAAAACATACGCAGGCAAAAATCAGACTCAGAGGAACCTCTACTTCCTCTGCAGCACCTACCCGCGGGAGAGAGAGAGAGAGAGAGAGAGAGAGTTGAGCAAAAGGACTTCGACTTGACGTTTATCACTGGTCGATAGAATACACCCATTTGTGTAGGACCGTGGAAAACCCTCCAGCTGAAAATGTGATCGCCTCAATCGTGACACATTAATTTTTCATGAGTGCAGACGACTGTGGCGGTATTGACAACGTCCTCTTCAATCTTCAGTTGTGATCGAACCGTGTCATTGAGCGCTGCGTTGCTTCCCTGAGTAAAAAATAAATAAATGTGTAGCACAAATATAAATTCTTGTTGTATTTTTTTTCCAAGGGGTCAACAGCACACCTGTTAGACACAGCATACTGTTGTGTTGACCACCTCACAACGATCCAACAAAAACACAAGGACCAGCTTAGAAACAAGAAGAAGCACAGGTAACTCCTGAAAGAACCGAGTCCATAATTACCAAAGCAGTAGTATGTTTCCTTGCGTTGATTTGAATGTCATCATAATTCCCATCACCGCCACCACCACTAAAACCACCATCCATCCATCCCTCCCCCCTGCCCACCACCACCCCCACCACCACCACCACCACCAGGTAACCCACATAACCCGATTTGCAGACCATAAATTGTTATGAACCACTTCATAAAAACAGGAATGTGTTCACAAAATGTTAATTAAAAAAAAAAGAGATTGTTTGAATAATGTATGCTGCATGATTGTGGTCTTGAATTGTTCTCTCACTGAATGTGCAGACGGTTGTTTCAGGCACACGAACACAAACAATGAACAGCTTGAAAAATGCCTTTGTAACATCGACGTTCCAAGACAGGTATTCAGTAGTTTATAAACGATAACTGAGGTTTTGTCATTGTATATAAAAAACAAGAGAGGCAAGGCCTTCAAGACTCACTTGTGATAAATTAAGTCCCCTAGCATTAATTACAGAGTAATGTCCCTTTTTTACTATCAGCACCAAAAACGTTTGCAAAATAAATAAAAATTCCATGCTTAGCAAAAGAAGTTCCTGTTTGAACAAAAAATGATAATAATGACTCCTCTTGTTGTTGTGTCAGAATAAGAGGTCAAAGTGCCAAGTTTAGATAATACATAAAATATAAATATAACAGTAAATGCAGTTTGCATATAATTAGGCTTCTTTATTTATTTTTTTGTGCCCATCCCAGAGGTGCAATATTGTTTTAAACAAGATGACTGGAAAGAACTGAATTTTTCCTATGTTTATGCTTATTTGGTGTCAACTGACAAAGTATTTGCAGAGAAAATGTCAATGTTAAAGTTTACCACGGACACACACATACACACACACACACACACACACACACACACACACACACAGAGACAACCGAACACCGGGTTAAAACATAGACTCACTTTGTTTACACAAGTGAGTCCAAAATACAAAAGAAGTGCGTGTGCAAGAAAGCACCTGCGGTCATGAGTGGTGCCGATTCCATGGGCTGCACCCAACGCTGTTTGCCGGAAACCTAGCGAGCACGTTTCATCGGAGATTTCAACAGGGTATATGTGCAAATACGTATATGCATAAGGGTGTGTGTGTTTGGGGATGAGTGTGTGCATATGTGTGTGTGTGTGGGTGGGTGTGAGTGTGTGACAGTGTTCCCTTCATTATATTTTTATGATGATGATGGTCCGTTGATTAGTATTATAATTATCTTTAGTAGTAGTAGTAGTGGTAGTGGTAGTATTTACTATTGTTATTATTGTTGTGTCTTATCGTTACTGTTTTTGTTGTCACAAGGACAGATTGGAAGACTAGGCAATGCCTAAAATCTTTATCCTTGAGTAATAAAGTTTTTGAATCTTGAATCTTGAGAAAATCTGGCTTCCAAGCCAAAGTTCTCGCCATAGAGATTGGTGCAAGAGGGTTTGCGGGCGCATCTGCCTACAGCCTCATGAAACAGATGTCGATTTCTGGCAGAGAGAAGACATGGGCTCTCAAGGCAATGGCAGAAGCAGCAGAAAAGAGTTCCAACTGGATCTGGTCGAGGAGGAATGAAAGTAAACTTCATAAGGATTAAATTTCCTCACTCAGACTAGGCGTACGATGGCTCAGTGGTTAAAACGTCTGCCAGAAAAGGTGACTGAAGTGGCGACCACCCTGGAGGCGCGGATTCGATCCTGCTGAGGACCAGAAAAACAGAAAAAAGAAAAGGCGGCAATACAAGGGCATCCAGGAGTCATGACCTGGGTGCGACCCGGCCCCCTTAGAATGCAAGGAGTTTAGGGCCGAATCACTTGACTGAGGGGGGCTTCTTCTCTGAAGACCTTGTACTGTCCAGCTCTCCCTAGAGTTTCTTATCACACTCAGACTGTAATTCTTCCCTCGTGCCCTTCATAGAGTAGAACTGGGTCAAACTTCTACTTACAAGGTACGTCTAAGTACGAGGCAAGTCTAGTTTAACCTTTCAGTTCTGCATCACCATGCCACCATGGACCCATAAAGATGAAAAATGCAAAGTTCCCGATTGGGTTCTGAATGTTTTGTGAGCCGTGTGCTGTATAGACCCTGTTTAACGAACAAGAGAAGGTCAAACAAACACAGTCCGCTGACAGTGCAAACTGTTAAATATTAGATACCACACACACACACACACACACACACACACACCCAGGGTTTCCTTCCCTTCCCTGCTTCCCAGTTACCTGATGACTTATTGGTCACTGTTGGCAACACACCCTGGGGGGGTCCGGGGGGGGGGGGGTTGTTTTGCGAGGCGTAACACCAGCTTTCTAGGCCTGGGTCCACAGACAATGTCAACCCCCGCAGAGAGCTGACGCTACTGCTCCGACCAACGACGGGACGGGGTTTGCTGGGGATTGGATGTCCGATCGGATGAATTATTAGTGCGCATGTCTGTCTGTCTGTCTGTCTGTCTGTCCCAGTCTTTGTCTGTCTGTCTGTCTCAGTGTATACTGTCTGTCAGCCTGTCTGTCTGCAGCAAGGTGGCAGAATGGTTTAACCGCTTATCTACCAATACAGTGTTCTGTGAGGGTGTAGGTTCGAAACCCGCTCCCCCGCCATTTCTCTCAAGTTTGACTGAGCGTCTAGTCATTCGGATGAAACGATAAACCGAGGTCCCGCGAGCAGCACGCACTTGGCGCACAGAAAAAAAAAAGAACCCATGGCAACAAAAGTGTTGTCCTCTGGCACAATTCTGTAAACGAAATCCACTCGGGACACAAAAATGCACACACACACACACAAGGCCTGGCAAGCACGTTGGGTTATGCTGCTGTCAGGCATCTGCACAGCAGATGTGGTGTAGCGTAAATGGATTCGCCTGAACGCAGTGACGCCTCCTTGAGAAACTGAAACTGTCTGCCTGGCTGGCTGTCGGCGTTGCGTTTCGTTCTTCTTGTAACCTGTTTTCTGTGTGTGAAGTGGTATGGGCCATGAGATGACTTTCTTGTCACTGCAGAAATTACCTGTGTGTGAACATTCGGGGTGTTTTCCTGAAGGGGTCGGGGCTGGGGGTAGGGTTGAGGGGGCGGGGGTGGGGGGGACGTGTGTCGTTACAGCGCTATTTTGAACGTCCTGCCAGCATGTAAGTGTTGCGCTCAATCGCGTCAGCTGTCCGCAATCGGTAAGACGCAGAATCATTGTGCGTATTTGTTGCGCGTGTTAATCAAAGTGGCACGACGGATTGATTGTACCCCCCAACCTACCCTAATTTTCTGCAGTATTGCTCTGATCACGATCACGATCCATCGATCATTCTATAAAGCCAGGAAAGTCAGTAACTCTTGAGGACTTCCAACCGCCCCCCCCACCACCACCCTCCATCCCCACCCCGCCCCCCGCCCCATGGATTGCTCTTTGTCTCTGTTCCTCTCTCTCTCTCTCTCTCTCTCTCTCTCTGTTGTTATTGCTATTGTTGTCACAAGGACAGATTGGAAGACTGGGCGACGCCTAAAATCTTTATCCTTGAGTATTAAAGTTTTTGAATCTCTCTCTCTCTCTCTCTCTCTCTCTCTTCTTCTTCTTCTTCTTCTTCTTCTTCTTCTCCCTTCCTCCCTCTCCGCCTTTGCCTGTGCCGAGAATTCACCGAGGCTGAAGATTTCTACGCATGAAAGACTACACTATGTACCAGTTCCTATGCAGGCGAGGCATAATTGTGTGTGCACTGGCTCTAATCCTTACGTATGTGGTTAAAAAAAAAAAAAAAAAAAAAAAAAAAAATCTAAACGCATTTTCAGTTCAAGCGAGCACAATAGTTTAGCCTACCGACTGACAAAACAAACAGATTGACTGACTAGACTAGGCACTCTATTTAAAGCAGACACGTGTTTTCAAACGATGGTGTATTATTATTATCAGTATCAGTAGCTGAAGGAGGCGTCCCTGCGTTCGGTCCAATCCATATATATACGCTACACCACATCTGCCAAGCAGATGCCTGACCAGCAGCGTAACCCAACGCGCTTAGTCAGGCCTTGAGAAAAAATAATTTAAAAAAATAAAATAAAAAAGAAAAGAACAAAAATATAATAAAATAAAATAATTTTTTTAATTAAAAAGGTTTTTTTTCAAAAAATAGATAAATACATAAAAAAATACTGCTATTACTAATAATAATATTTATAAGGCGCAAAATCTTGATGATGAAGTCAACTGTAAGCGCAAAAAAAAAGAAAAAAAAAGAAAAGACAGCAATGATGAAAACGATGGTGAATGTTCACCAGACAGACGATGAGCACCACATACAAAACACGTGGAGAAAAGCTCCAATATCAAACAAACAACTCACACTAGGGCAACAATAAACCCAGACAGATGTTAATCACTTGTCAGACATGTTTAGAATGCATACATCAAAACACTAGAACATCAAAAAAAAAACCACCTGGCAAATGTACACAGACATCGAATAATTATTCTTAAAACGCATGCCTCAAGACACACTTGAGCAATTGCTGTGCCAGACGATAGGGGGAAAGAATGAAAGTGATTAGTTAAGGTGTGTGTGTGGGGGGAAAGTGGTGCATGAAAGGTAAATATGAGTTTGTGAAAGAAGAAAAAGAAAGATGTGGGGGAAAAAAGAGGAGGATGGAGGCCCCACAAAAAAACAACAACAAACAAACAAACAAAAAAACCATACTCAACACGTGTCCGTCCAACCTGTACAAATAAAGGTGGACACGACAACAGTCTCGGTTAATAACCGTTACTTGATGAAAAGAGACGAACTCCTTTCACAAAAATACGCTTCAGTTAGTTTAGCTCAGTCAGTGACATCAGGTTTTTCGTTCAGATTGAGAATGTATGTATCATTTTGCCCACTTGTTAGGGCTATGACAGACCATGTGTTTTTAGTC
>NC_134883.1:8704812-8719812 GCF_041734735.1 Babylonia areolata
ACGGCGAAAGAGACGACGTTAACAGCGTTTCACCCCAATTACCATCATCAAAATATTGCAAGCGGAAGGCTTTTATACTGAAGAGGTTAATGTGGACAAAGAATACCACAATTCTGACGACGGAAGCTAAAGGTTGGGTCATTCAGACACCCACTGGACATCCGAGGGGTCTGTTTAGAGGAGGAGAGAGGACTGGTCGTACTGAGTGAGTTAAAATACTGTATAGAAAGAACACTCATTCTTTCTTAGAATAGCTGGACCCATTGGAACTCATACTGATTCCGTCCCGAGTAGAAACATTGGTGATAGTGCCGAATTCTTCGTCAAAGACATCTGTCGCCTGCCTCTCTCTCCTGGAGCACGCAATTCTGACTATCCATACTTTGCTTCTGCTGCTGTTTTTCCTCATTGCCTCGAAAGGAAGAAAAGGGAAGAAAGAGACAGACAGACAGACAGACAGACAGAAGATGTTTATGTGAGGCCGCGTTAAAATGTGTGTGTGTGTGTGTGTGTGTGTGTGTGTGTGTGTGTGTGTGTGTGTGTGTGTGTGTGTGTGTGTTCGTTCGTTCGTTCGTTTATTCATTTATAGTCTGTTCATCTAAGATGACGATATTAGACTGAAAATAAATGATATTATTATTATTTGGATTATTATCATTCCTATCTTAATGATAATTGTTAGTATTAATTAGAATGTTTGTGTGTGTGCGTGTGTGTGTGTGTGTGTGTGTGTGTGTGTGTGTGTGTGTGTTTGGTTCAACTGTTTAATATGTGTTCACATTAAGGTTTTGAGAGGAAGGGAGAGGCAGAGTGAGCGCGTGCGTGTGCTCAAGATTTCCTTTCAATTCTGTTGATGCCACAAGATCCGGCGCCGATGGAAAAGAACCCGTGCGACAATAAACCGAAAACCCAAATCGGTTCGTTTCCGATTTCATCATCGGATTAGCTCTGGTAACACAAAACAGAAATGAATAAAGAAAATGTTTCATCATCAGATTAGCTCTGGTAACACATAAAAACATATAAAAGAAATGAATAAAGAAAAGATTTCATCATCAGATTAGCTGTAGTAACACATGAAAGAAATGATTTAAGAAAAAGGTTTCATCATCAGATTAGCTCTGGTAACACATAAAAGAAATGAATGTAAAAAAAAACAAAAAAACACACACAAAAAAAACAACATTTCATCATCAGATTAGTTCGGGTGATACATAAAAGAAATGAATAAAGAAAAAGAGCTTTGGATATTTTCTCGATATACGTGATAGAAATGAATCAGATTTCACACGGCGGAAATCAACGGTTAGTTAATGGACAAGAGGATTCCAAACAAGCGGTAGATATCTTGTTTACTTACACGTGTCCCCGGTGTCTGTGGAGTCCGCAGAACTAAAGCCCCCCCCCCACCAAGTGTCCGTAAGGTGAAGGTCACTCTGAGGGCAGTCTCGTGGACTCACAGTACCACCACCACCACCACCACCCCCTCACACCAACACACCCACACGCACAACCGTATCGCACAGGAACCGAGAAACTTGTCGTTGTTGTCACCACCACCACTACTACTACTACCACCACCACCACCACAGCAACGACGACGACTACCACCCACCAACCAACCAACCAACCACCCGTTGATATTGTGAGCGGGGTGGAAATCGGTTCCAGAGAGAATCAGCAGCCCACTTCCATCAGCTGAACACACACACACACACAAACACACACAAACACAGACCACCACCACCACCACCACCACCACTACACAACTACACACCCGACACCTCACATCACAGGCTAGGGGAGTCCAAAAGGCAGCAGCGAGCAAAAAACGCCTAGGAGCTTGGCGAGCCTGACACAGGGTTCCACATCAATCAATGAGGTGTGTCTCCTGTGGTCGTGAACGCCGTCGTTCACTTCAACTCAATAACGCGCGCGTTATCATGTGCCTTCCATGGTTCGACGTCGTTTCACCCTCTGGCGCGACTCGGGCTGTGTCCCCAGGTCTCGCGGCTGCACGGCGGCTGTTTGTTGTCTTCTGCAGGCATGGTCCTCGATTGTCTTTTCTCTCCTTCCTTTCCTTTCCTCTCTTTCTCTCGAATTTCTCTCTCAGTTGACGATGGGGAATGAAAGTGGTGGGGGTGGGGGTGGGGGTGGGGGGGTTGACACGGGCGTCGCAACAGCAGCAGTAGCAGCAGCAGCAGCAACACAAGGGAAGACACACCCTCAGAATCGGGTTCTTTTTCTTTTCTTTTCTTTTCTTTCCTTTCTGTTTGTCACTGCTGGCTGTTCCTTCTTACCACCCACCCTCAAGAGCTCGTCCCAGTCATACGTTAAGAGACTTGTTATGTTGGTGGTGGTGGTGGTGGTGGTGGTGGTGATAATAATCATATGCAGGAAATGTCCCTTCCCATCTCCCCAACCCACACCCTCTCTCTCTCTCTCTCTCTCTCTCCCTTTCTAAATCTATCTGTCTGCTCCGTCTTTCTCTCTTCTTTCTGTATCTGTCGCTTTCTCTTTCACACTTTCACTTTCTGGCAGTGCTAAGGGAGGTACTGTGCTTGCGTGGGGGATGGGTTGGGGTGGGGTGGAGTGAGGATGTTGGGTTGGGTGAGGGGGGGGGGGGGGAGCTTAGCAGTCAGACGGCTGTTCGTTCATTCCTTCGATGGCGAGACTCAAGAGTCAACGCTGAAGTTCTCTTTGGCGTTGCATTCACTGTGCGCGGGGGGGGGGGGGGGGGGGGGGGGGGGGGGGGGGGGGGGGGGGGGGGAGGTTCTTCCGTCTTTTTCATACGATGGCGCTCTCTGTGTGTGTGTCTCTCTCTGTCTCTCTCTATCTCTCTCTCTCCTTCTGCCTTTCTGTCTCTGCCTCTCTGTCTCTCCTTTCTCTATCAAACTCTGTGTGTGTGTGTGTATGGGTGGATCGATGCTGGTGCTACGCTTGCTGGCAGCGCCCGCTCTAGCTCTAGCAGCAGGACACAGCAATAGCGGCAGCAGCAGCAGCAGCAGCAGCATGGCATGGCATGGCTACAGCGACAAGCACAGCACGGCACAGCACGGCACGGCACAGCACGGTACGACGCGACGCGTGCGGCGGGATCGGCACAGAGAGGGGTTAGGGGGTAGTGGTGGTGGTGTCGGAATTGTCGTGTGTGCGTGTGTGTGTGTGTGTGTGTGTGTGTGTGTGTGTGTACGTGTGTCTGTGTGTGAGTGTGCCGGCGGCGCCACTCGATCATACATGGAGAGAGAGACAGAGACAGAAAAACAGAGAGAGAGAGAGAGATGACGTCATTCTTCTTCGTGCTTTTCTGCTTATGACTGAGGGGTATAACACACACCCCCGAAAACGGACTATGACTGCCTTCATGGTGGGGGTGGGGAGGGGCAGGTCTGCGGGGGTGGGGGTGGAGGGGTGGTGGTGCTAAAAACGGTCAGATATGTCAAAGCCATTTCGTGTATACGAGTGAACATGGATGTCGCAGACTACGAACGAAGAAGAAGACGAAGAATGAGGAGTTTTTGGGGGTAGGAGGAGGGGGGTGGGTGTTACATTTCGTGTAGTGGTGGGATGGAAGGGGGGCGGTGGTAGGGGTGGGTAGGTTGGGAGGGGGGGGGTGATGATTGCATAGAACCGCCCCCCCCCCCCCCCCCCACACACACACACACATTCGTCTAATATCATTTACAGTGAAAAGACGTTAAACTAAAGAACGAACACACACACACACACACACACACACACACACACACACACACACATACATTCCGTCTGTCTCTCTCTCGGTCTCTCTCCCTCTCTCTCTCTCTATCTCTCTCTCTCTCTCTCTCTTTTTCTCTCACCCCTCTCCCTCCCTCCCTCCGTCACTTTCTCTCTCTCTCTCGCATCAAATTATAGTTCATGCCAAGTCTCGTATATCATCATGTTATTCACATGTTTAGAACAGCAGCAGTGAAACACTCATATATGGGTCGTAGAAGCGGGGGGTTACTGCTGCTTGTCCATAAAAACCTGAGCAAATTCATAACACCAATAGTGGTTAATACCGAGCATGTGGTCTGCATCAAGATTTCTAAGTGCATGCTACAATGGGACAAAGATCTGCTTATGGTATTTGTTTATATCCCACCATCAGGTTCAGTACACTATAAAACATCAAATTTTACTTGCCATATAGATGCCCTTGATCATTGTATTCTAGACTTAATAAATCGTTACCCACAGGCCCATTTGATATGTAGTGGAGACTTTAATGCAAGGACAGCCAATCTCCAAGTAACGTGGTCACACACACCGATCTGACCTCCAGACCCCTCCACTTAACTCCTTTCTTCAAAGAATCAAGGCTGTCAAAAGATGACACATTGAATATTTTTGGTGAAACTATGTTAAATTTCTGTGCATGCTTTGATTTATGTATCATGAACGGTTATAACCATAGTAACTTTAGTCCTGACTACACCTTCATATCAGCACATGGATGTAGCGTTATCGATTACTGCCTTGTTTCCAGCGATTTCATTGACAATATTACCAGTTTTTCAGTTTGCAGCAGAGTTGATTCAGAACATATGCCAGTTTTGTTTGAAATCAAAGGGGAATCACCAGTGCCATGTTCGCTTCATTATGAAACAGAAAGAATTGTCTGGAGAAAGGAAAGGATGACAGAATTTACAAAAATATCTAATAGCGATTTGTTCTTTCATAACATAGATTATGCATCCTCTTTGATTGATACAAATATCAACACAGCTCTTCAGGAACTTACGAGCTGTCTAATGAATGCTAGTGCCTGTGTACGCTCAAAGCGCCCTGCTAGAAGCATTGTCAAAAGAAAAACATGGTTTGATAAAGAATGCCAGGAAAACAAAAGAATAGTTAGATCAGCGCTGACACTTTTTAAAAGATCTGGGAACGTAAATGAGCAAAACATCTATCTACAGCTAAGAAGGAAATATAACAATCTAAAGAACCTGAAAAGGCGTAACTTTAATCAAGGGCGCATCGATTCTCTGATGAGTGTTGCAAACGATTCTCAGGCTTTCTGGTCAGAGATCAGTAAATATCGCAGTAGAACCCACTTAGCTAACAACATTTCTCAGGATGAGTGGCTGGTCCACTTCGACCATCTGCTGAATTCTGGCTATGAAGAGAATCAGCACCAACCTGCACTTAACGTCTCGGATATGGTATTCGATTGTATCCTGGATTCAGACATTACAGCAGAAGAAATTAAGCAAGCCATCCAAGGTCTTAAAAATGGCAAAGCTGCTGGACCAGATGATCTTATAAGTGAAATCTTGAAAGCTTCAATAGACCCAATACTCCCTTTCCTAGTTACATACTTCAACAAACTTTTTAGAGATGGTATTTTTCCAGAGGAATGGACGAAATCTATCATAATCCCTCTATTTAAAAATGGGGATGCTAATGATACTAACAACTATCGGGGTATTTCTCTGATCAATAACTTAAGTAAAGTTTTCACAAGCATTTTGAATAATCGACTCGTTTCTTGGGCAGAAACGAACTCAATTATTTCAGAAGCACAAGCGGGATTTAGAAAATCATATTCCACCACTGACCACATTTTCACTCTGCATGCCTGCATCGAGAAGCATCTGTCAAGAAATAAGAAATTTTATGTAGCATTCATAGATTTCAGTAAAGCCTTCGACAGAGTACAACACAGCCTATTGTTCGGTGTACTGCTTAGAAATGGTGTTAAAGGTAGAATGTTCAATATTTTGAGGAGTATGTATAGTACGATACAATCTTGTGTTAGATGTGGTAATTCATGCACCAAATATTTTAAATGTTTGCAAGGTCTGAAACAAGGATGCTCATTAAGCCCAACTCTATTCTCGTTCTTTATTAATGAGCTTGCACATGAAATGTTTACGCGGGGTAAGCATGGAATACAGTTCCAACCAAATGATATTGAAATCTTTATTTTACTATTTGCTGATGATATTGCTCTTATGTCTTCCACCATTTCAGGTTTACAGAATCAGCTGAATGTTCTACATGAGTGTGCACAAAGATTACGCTTGAAAGTGAACCTAGATAAAAGTAAAGTTATAGTTTTTCGTAAAGGTGGATACTTAGGAAAGAAAGAACATTGGTTTTATGGTCAAGATTGCTTAGAAATAGTTAACTCTTACAAATATTTAGGTGTCCTATTTTCAACTAAACTTAGTTTTGAAGTTGCTACTGGCTTTGAACATGTTATTCGTGCTAAGAAAGCTACCTTCGTAATTTTGAAAACTTTAAGGAAACTTGGATACTATTCTCCTAAACTGTTTTTCAAGCTCTTTGATGCTCAGGTCGTTCCCTCGCTTTTGTATGGCTCGGAGCTATGGGGTTTCAAACCACGAGAATCCATAGAAAGGATCCATTTGCAAGCTTGCAAATTACTGCTAAACGTCCCACCTTTCACTCCTAATGATATGGTATACGGCGAACTTGGAAGATACCCATTGTTTATAAACTCTGCCGCGAGATGTATACTATATTGGTTTCGGCTACACAAACAGCCATTGTCTAGATATTCTAGGAAAGCCTATGATATGCTTTACGACATACAAAACAGAAGTAACAATGCACAAAACTGGGTTACTTACGTAAAGAACCTTCTCTGTACCAATGGTTTCGGTTATGTTTGGATGTTTGGAGCAGTTGGGGATGAGAAACTCTTCATACGCATATTTAAAGAGCGCTTACAGAACTGCTTTTGTCAGCGTTGGTATGCGCATGTGTCAGAAAGCAGGCGCTTTGAATTTTATCACTCGTTTAAAAGCGCCATTGAATGTGAAAAATACCTTGATCACATTAATAATAGATATTTCAAAACAATATTTACACGCTTCAGAATGGGTGTTTCGGCTATAAATAGCCACATCCACCGCTTTTCCCCTGTTGGTCAAATGGGTTGCCCTCTTTGTTCTGCTGACTGTGAAGATGAATTCCATGTACTGTTTGAATGCTCAAACTACAGTGACCTCAGGTTGAAATATTGTATAAATAGTTCCAACTCATACTTGACACGGGATCAGCAATGTGCAAGTATTTTGAATGGTGGACTCGACAGTAAACTAAATCTTTCAAAGTTTCTTTTTCTGGCTTTTAAACGCAGAGACTTAATGAATCATGAATCATTACCAACAACTAGTTAAGGTACGAAAATGATTAATTATGTTTTGCCATTGCCTTTTTCAAGTGTCTTCTCACAAGGATGGTCTCTAGCTGATACAGTGGGGACGAAAGATTTATTTATTCATTTATTTGTTTATCTGTTTACCTGTCTGTTATTTATCTACTTATTTGTGTGCCTTGTGTACGTTTCTTTATGTATATTATGTTTGCAACGGGTCACAGGCCTATACGCAATTAAAACATTTGTTCTTGTTCTTGTTCTTGTTCTCTCTCTCTCTCTCTTTCTCTCTCACCCCTCTCCCTCCCTCCCTCCGTCACTTTCTCTCTCTCTCTCGCATCAAATTATAGTTCATGCCAAGTCTCGTATATCATCATGTTATTCACATCACATCACATCACATCACATCACATCACATCATGCATCACGTTGACTGCATAGAAGTCTTTGTTCTCTGTAGTGCCGGGTTTCAAATAATAATAATAATAATAATAATTAGTATTTTTATGGCGCTGAATCTTGTACAGAGACAAGTAAAAGTACCCAGTCATTCACACGCTTGCATAACTCAATTCACACGCACAAAAATACAGTAGATAGATAGATAGATAGAGAGAGAGAGAGAGAGAGAGAGAGAGAGAGAGAGAGAGAGACGCTTTGACGCTTTGACATTTTTATTGTCATTACCTGTAAGGGTCTATTGACAAGGGGGTGACGGGGATTAATTCTTAAATCCCCTTAAATGCAAAGCAAGAGAGAGACAGACAGACAGACAGACAGACAGACGGATAAAGAGAGAGAGAGAGAGAGAGAGAGAGAGAAGACAGGCTGACAGACAGACAGATAGAGAGAGAGAGAGAGAGAGAGGCAGACAGACCGACGGATAGAGAGAGAGAGAGAGAGAAGACAGGCAGACAGACAGACAGATAGATAGATAGATAGACAGGTAGAGAGAGAGAGAGAGAGAGAGAGAGAGAGAGAGAGAGAGAGATAAGACAGGCAGACAGATAGATAGATAGATAGATAGACAGATAGATAGATAGATAGACAGACAGACATTAGGACAAACAGAGCCATACAAAACCGTCAAACAGCTGACCCTTCTCACACTTGGAGACAATATGCAGCCCACATGTTCGTCGAACAGCGATACGCCGTGCTGTTAATTCAACGTTCCTTCAACCGCAATGATGTGAAGTGTTCCGAAAGTGTTTGTACAGACGCAGTCACGTGTTGTAAAGTGTTTCATAATCGTATCCACTGCCGCAATAAATTATTGTAAAGTGTTCCATAAAGTGTTTCCATAGATATTATAGACCCCCGCCTCCACACACCCACGCCACTCCCCCACCCCCACCCCCCAAACTCCATCAAATTCCATTTATTGTTTTCTGAAGAAGAAAAAAAGCAACAACAACAAAAGAATAATTATTGTTAACGCTCAAATCACTTATTTCTTTTCTTTTGTAGGTCTTCTCGATAAAGTTATTTCTGTTTGGTATGGACAAGAATGTTGTTAATGGCTAGGGGGAAATTATTACTTATCAATGTGTATACTTGCGTGTTTAAGCGGATGGGCGGAGGGGGGCGGGGGGGGGGGGGGGATTGTTTTCTTTTTGTTCTTTTGACATCACTCTTTTTTTTGTTTGTATGTCATGTGGAAAAGAAGTTTGTATCATGTAACGTTTCAATGACCGAACGCAGTGACGCCTCCTTGCAGCTACTGACACTGACACTGACACTGTACCCAGAGGGAAACAAGAATTTTTTTTTTTTTTTTTCCATTCGTGGGCTGCAACTCCCACGTTCACTCGTATACACACGAGTGGGCTTTTACGTGTATGACCGTTTCTACCCCGCCATGTAGGCAGCCATACTCCGCTTTCGGGGGTGTGCATGCTGGGTATGTTCTTGTTTGCATAACCCACATGGATTACAGGATCTTTAACGTGCGTATTTGATCTTCTGCTTGCGTATACACACGAAGGGGGTTCAGGCACTGGCAGGTGTGCACATACGTTGACCTGGGAGATCGTAAAAATCTCCACCCTTTACCCACCAGGCGCCGTCATCGTGATTCGAACCCGGGACCCTCAGATTGAAAGTCCAACGCTTTAACCACTCGGCTATTTCGCCCGTCGAAACAAGAAATAAACTTGTTGCCTTTTTTTTTTTTTTTTTTTTTTGCCTTCACACGTATTCCAAGGAGGCCCCCCACTGCGTTTGGGCAAATCCATATACGCTACTCCATACATGCTAGGCCGATGCCTGACCAGCAGAATAATCCATCGCGCCTAGCTAGACAGGCTTTGGGTGCATGCATACATTTTTGTGTAGTGTACCCAGCAAGAGTTGATTTCTTAGGCCGAATTTTACCAGACAACAACCTTTTTGATGCCGTGGTTTCTCTTCTTTTTTTTTTTTTTCTTTTTTTTTTCAGTATGCAAAGTGCGTGCTGCACACGGGACCTCGATTTATCGTCTCATCCGAATGACACTAGACCCTCCATATGATTTTTTTTCCTCCAAATATGGGAGAAAGGACGAGAGCGGGATTCGAACCCAGACCCGCACAGGCACTGTATTGGCAGATGGACGTCTTTTAACCATTCTGCCACCTTCCTCCTGACTGAAGTTTCTTTGGAAAAAAAAAAGAAAAAAAAAAGAAAAAAGTTTGTTTGAAAGACGATCCAGTTCTAGTTCCCTTGGAGTTTCAGTGAGTTTTTTGGGGTGTTTTTTTTTTGGGGGGGGGGGGGGGGGGGGGGGGGGGGGGGGGGGGGGGGGGGGTTGTTTTGTTGTTGTTGTTGTTGTTGTTGTTGCGGAATTATATGTTGTAACTGTGTCCATGCCTTGTTGTTGCTGTATGATTCATTTTTATCTATCTACTTTTTTTCTGTGTTTTTTTTTTACCCTTCTTCTCAAAGCCTGACTTAGCGCGTTGGGTTACGCTGCTGGTCAGGCATCTGCTTAGCAGGTGTGGTGTAGCGTATGTATGGATTTGTCCGAACGCAGTGACGCCTCCTTGAGTTACTGATATTGATACTGATACTGCTGTATGATTTGACGATAACGATTTTTTTTTTTTTTTTCATGCACTGTGTTTTCCAGACGTCGCCATGCACAGCTGGTAGTTTCACTGTGCCCGACAGCTTCCGAAGAGAGCCCGCGGCAGTGCGGGGTCGTCCCTGACGGGTGGCTTTACGGCGACTTCATTGATGGCAGCAGTTTGGCGCTCTAGGTAAGTTGTTTACTTGTCTGTCTACCTCTCTCTCTCTCTCTCTGTGTGTGTGTGTGTGTGTGTGTGTGTGTGTGTGTGTGTGTGTGTTTTGTTGCTGTTGTTTTTTGTGTGGGTTTGTCGTTGTTTTCGTGGTTGTGCATGTTGTTGTTGTGGTGGTTTTTTTGGTTGTTTTTTTTCTGTTGTTGTTGGTGGTGGTGGTGATGGTAGGTTTGGTTTTTGTGTTTTTTGTGGGTTTTTTTTTTTTTTTTTTTTTGGGGGGGGGGGCGGGGGGGCGGAGGTGTGTGTGTGTGTGTAGGGGGGCGGAGGGGGGTGATGGTCTGTTCTTTAGTATGTGCGTGTGACTGTATTTTGTATTTGTATTTCTTTTTTATCACAACAGATTTCTCTGTGTGAAATTCGGGCTGCTCTCCCCAGGGAGAGCGCGTCGCTACACTACAGCGCCACCCTTTTTTTTTTGTATTTTTTTCCTGCATGCAGTTTTATTTGTTTTTCCTATCGATGTGGATTTTTCTACAGAATTTTGCCAGGAACAACCCTTTTGTTGCTGTGGGTTCTTTTACGTGCGCTAAGTGCATGCTGCACACGAGACCTCAGTTCATCGTCTCATCCGAATGACTAGCGTCGAGATCACCACTCAAGGTCTAGTGGAGGGGGAGAAAATATCGGCGGCTGAACCGTGATTCGAACCAGCGCGCTCAGATTCTCTCGCTTCCTAGGCGGGTGTTCAAAGAGGTACTAGGCCATCACTCCACTCCTGTCTGTCAGTTTCTCTGTCTGCTGTAGTGTGTCGATGATATATGTATATATATATATATATATATATATATATATATATATATATATATCAGTGTCGGATCGTGTTTTTTTGTCAGAAAACGCTGTTATCGCAGCATTGTTTCAGGTCAGATTTATTTGTTTGTTTGTTTTGTTGTTGTTGTTGTTTTTTTTACTCTTTTTTTTTTGTTTTTGTTTTTTCCTTCTCGGACGGTTATATTTCTGTTAGCTGAAGATATATACAATTGATCAACAACTTTTACAAACATTGAAACAGACAACACAACATACGAGACGCAACAAGGGGTGACTGATGACATTTAAGAGCAACAGCAAGTAAAACAAGAAAGACGGTGATGATGGTGACAACAACAACCACATCAAAACAACAACCTTGCAATATAATAGTCCTCATTATGATGATGACGATGATGATGATGATGGTGATGATGATGGTGATGATGATGATGGTGGTGGTGATGATGATGGTGATGATGATGATGGTGGTGGTGATGATGATGGTGATGATGATGATGATGGTGATTATGATGGTGATGACGATGATGGTGATGAGGATGATGGTGATGTTGATGATGATGATGATGGTGAGAGTGATGATGATGGTGATGGTGATGATGATGGTGATGACGATGATGGTGATGAGGATGATGGTGATGAGGGTGATGATGATGGTGATGATGATAATGGTGAGAGTGATGATGATGGTGATAATGATGGTGATGGTGATTATGATTGTGATGACGATGATGGTGAGGGTGATGGTGATGAGGGTGATGGTGGTGATGGTGATAGTGATTATGATGGGGATGACGATGATGGTGATAAGGATGATGGTGATGTTGATGATGATGGTGATGATGGTGATGATGATGGTGATGATGATGGTGATGATGATGGTGATGATGATGATGATGATGATGATGATGATGATGCTGGTGATGGTGGTGGTGGTTGTGATGATGGTGCGAAGTACAGTAACGAAAGATCTGTCTGTATCAAGTGCCATTGTGTTTTGTTGTTTTTTTTCTGTTGTTTCTTTTTCATGCTACGTTTTTTGTCACGGTGGGGGGAGGGGTGAGTGGGGTTGTCATGGTGAGGGGTGGAGTGGGAGGAGGGGGGTTAGGGGATGGGGGGAGAAGGTTCGCGTGAGACGGGGGTGAGAAGGAAAGTGAATAGTGATCTGACTTTTTGTAGTTCTAGGGACGGGGTTAGCTGTCAGCGGGTGTTCAAAATGTTTGATGAGATGCCACCATAAAGTCGTCTGGAGTCTGGGTCTTCTCGATGTCTCTGTCTGTCTGTCTGTCTATCTGTCTGTCTATCTGTCTGTCTGTCTGTTTGTCTCTGTCACTGTCTGTCTTGTCTTTCTGTCTGTCTCTGTCACTCTCTGTCTATCTTTCTGTCAGTCTGTTTGTCTGCCTGTCTGTCTGTATGTGTGTCTCTCTCTGTCTCTGTCTGTCTGTCTGTCTGTCTGTCTCTGTGTGTCTGACTGTCCCTGTCCGTCTGTCCGTCTCTGTCTCTGTCTGTCTGTCACTCTATGTCTGTCTGTCACTCTATGTCTGTCTGTCTCTTTCTGTATGTCACTCTATGTGTGTCTATCTCTGCCTGTCTGTCAGCCTATGTCTGTCGCTCTATCTCTGTCTGTCTCTCTCTGTCACTGTATGTGTGTCTGTCTCTGTCTGTCTCGCTCTATGTCTGTCACTCTATGTCGGTCTGTCTCTGCCTGTCTGTCACTCTGTCTGTCTGTCTCGGTCTGTCGTTCACTCTATGTCTGTCTCTGCCTTTCTGTCTCTGTCTGTCTGTCACTCTATGTCTGTCTGTCTCTGCCTGTCTGTCTCTGTCTGTCTGTCACTCTATGTCTGTCTGTCTCTGTCTGTCTGTCACTCTATGTCTGTCTGTCTCTGCCTGTCTGTCTCTATCTGTCTGTCACTCTATGTCTGTCTGTCTCTGCCTGTCTGTCTCTATCTGTCTGTCACTATGTGTGTCTATCTCTGCCTGTCTGTCAGCCTATGTCTGTCGCTCTATCTCTGTCTGTCACTCTGTCTGTCTGTCTCTGTCTGTCTGTCACTCTATGTCTGCCTGTCTCTGCCTGGCTGTTTCTGCCTGTCTCTCACTCTATGTCTGTCTCTGTCTGTCACTCTGTCTGTCTGTCTCTGTCTGTCACTCTATGTGTGTGTGTGTCACTCTATGTCTGTCACTCTATATCTGTCTCTGTCTCTCTCTCACTCTATGTCTGTCTGTGTCTGTCTGTCGCTCTATGTCTGTCTGTCGCTCTGTGTCTGTCTGTCACGTTCTCTGTCTTTCTCTTTCCTCTCCTCCTCTTTCTTCTACTTTCTTCTTTCACTGTGTTTTTTTTTCTGTTTGCAAATAAGGTGCAAAAGAAATAGAAAGGGAGTGACAGCCTGCGCGTTCACCGTCACACACACACACACACACACACACACACACACACACACACACACACACACACACACATGCACGCACGCGCGCACACACACACACACAAACACACATATACACGCACGCACGCACGCGTGTGTGTATGTGTGAGTGTGTGTGTGTGTGTGTGTGTGTGTGTGTGTGTGCCATGAAGGGAATGTAATGATTAACACACGAATAACGATAATACCAAAAAGCCACACAGACACACAAACAGAAACATTGACACTGATAGACAGATAGAGACCACCACCACCCCAACACACACAGAGACACAGACAGACGGACGGACAGACACAGACCCACACAGACAGAGACCCACAGAGGTAGAGACTCAAACAAACAGACGGACAGAGACCCACACAGACAGGCAGAGACCCACACAGGCAGAGATCCTCACAGACAGACCCACAGAGACAGACAGAGACCCACACAGACAGACAGAGACCCACACAGACAGACAGAGACCCACACAGACAGACAGACCCACACAGACAGACAGAGACCCTCGCAGACAGACAGAGACCCACACAGACAGACAGAGACCCACACAGACAGAGACCCTCGCAGACAGACAGAGACCCTCGCAGAGACCCACACAGACAGAGACCCACGCAGACAGACAGAGACCCACACAGACAGACAGAGACCCACACAGACAGACAGAGACCCACACAGACAGACAGAGACCCACACAGACAGACAGAGACCCACACAGACAGAGACCCTCACAGAAAGACAGAGACCCTCACAGGCAGAGACCCACACCGACAGAGACCCACACAGACAGACAGAGACCCAAACAGACAGACAGAGACCCACACAGACAGAGACCCTCACAGAAAGACAGAGACCCTCACAGAAAGACAGAGACCCTCACAGGCAGAGACCCACACCCACAGAGACCCACACAGACAGACAGAGACCCACACAGACAGAGACCCTCACAGAAAGACAGAGACCCTCACAGAAAGACAGAGACCCTCACAGAAAGACAGAGACCCTCACAGGCAGAGACCCACACCCACAGAGACCCACACAGACAGACAGAGACCCACACAGACAGACAGAGACCCACACAGACAGACAGAGACCCACACAGGCAGAGACCTTCACAGAAAGACAGAGACCCACGCAGACAGACAGAGACCCACACAGACAGACAGAGACCCACACATAGACCCATACAGACAGACAGAGACCCACACAGACAGAGACCTTCACAGACAGACAGAGACCCACACAGAGACCCATACAGACAGACAGAGACCCACACAGACAGAGACCCACGCAGACAGACAGAGACCCACACAGACAGACAGAGACCCACACAGAGACCCATACAGACAGACAGAGACCCACACAGAGACCCACGCAGACAG
>NC_134883.1:8744812-8764812 GCF_041734735.1 Babylonia areolata
GGCCTAGAGGTAACGCGTCCGCCTAGGAAGCGAGAAAGAATAATTCTGACAGAATTAAAGTGGAGGAGTTGTTTGTTTTGGCCTAGAGGTAACGCGTCCGCCTAGGATGCGAGAGAATCTGAGCCCCGCTGGTTCGAATCACACCGGCAGTCAGTCAGTATTTTCTTCTACTTATAGGAGAGAGAGACTCTTGTAGATACTCTCTCTTTGACTCAAACAATAACAGTGTCACGGTTTGCTATGCCTGTACTGTAACCATGCGGCGGTGATAACGATAACAGATTATCTTAATAATGATGATAATAATGATGATGATAATGAGTTTCAGTTTCAGTAGCTCAAGGAGGCGTCACTGCGTTCGGACAAATCCATATATACGCTACAGCACATCTGCCAAGCAGATGCCTGACCAGCAGCGTAACCCAACGCGCTTAGTCAGGCCTTGAGAAAAAAAAGAAAAAAAAAAGGTAGTAGTAATGAAAATAATGATAAAATAATAATAATAATAATTAATAAATAATTAAATAAATAAGACAACAATGATGATAAATAAGCAAATAAATATAAAACATGAAGACACACATTCACACATACACCCACACATGCATAACAGATATGCCCCAAAAACGCAGTTTCACAGATATGAAAGCACAGTCAAATACATATAAACGTAACCCAACGCGCTTAGTCAGGCCTTAAGAAAAAAAAAGAAGAAAAAAAGACTAAATAGATAATAGATAAATGCATAAAAAAGAATTACTACTACTAATAATAATATGTATAAGGCGCAAAAACTTGATGAAGTCAACTATAAGCGTACAAAAAAAGAGATAAAAAAATAAAATAAAATAGAATTTAAAAAATATATATATATATATAAATAAATAATAATAATAATAATTAAAAGAAAATAATGATAATGATAATAATGATAATTAATACTAATACTAATAAATGTACATATATGGTGCAGACCCCCTACATAATGGGCTCTAAGCGCCTCACAAGAGACAACACATATACAACAGTGCCTTATACCACACCAGAGACAATACATATACAATAGTGCATCATACCACACAAGAGACAATACATATACAATAGTGCATTATACCACACCAGAGACAATACATATACAATAGTGCATTATACCACACCAGAGACAATACATATACAATAGTGCATTATACCACACCAGAGACAATACATATACAATAGTGCATCATACCACACCAGAGACAATACATATACAATAGTGCATTATACCACACAAGAGACAATACATATACAACAGTGCATTATACCACACCAGAGACAATACATATACAATAGTGCATCATACCACACCAGAGACAACACATATACAATAGTGCATTATACCACACAAGAGACAATACATACACAATAGTGCATTATACCACACCAGAGACAATACATACACAATAGTGCATTATACCACACCAGAGACAATACATATACAATAGTGCCTCATACCACACCAGTGACAATACATATACAATAGTGCATTATACAACACCAGAGACAATACATATACAATAGTGCATTATACAACACCAGAGACAATACATATACAATAGTGCATTATACCACACCAGAGACGATACATATACAACAGTGCATTATACCATACAAAAGACAATACATATACAATAGTGCCTTATACCACACAAGAGACAATACATATACAATAGTGCATTATACCACACAAGAGACAATACATATACAATAGTGCATTATACCACACCAGAGACAATACATATACAATAGTGCATTATACCACACAAGAGACAATACATATACAATAGTGCATTATACCACACAAGAGACAATACATATACAAAAAGTACAATAGTGCCTCATACCACACAAGAGACAATACATATAAAATAGTGCATTATACCACACCAGAGACGATACATATACAATAGTGCATTATACCACACAAAAGACAATACATATACAATAGTGCATTATACCACACAAAATACAATACATATACAATAGTGCATTATACCACACAAAATACAATACATATACAATAGTGCATTATACCACACCAGAGACGATACATATACAATAGTGCATCATACCACACCAGATACAATACATATACAATAGTGCATTATACCACACCAGAGACAATACATATACAATAGTGCATCATACCACACCAGATATAATACATATACAATAGTGCATCATACCACACCAGAGACAATACATATACAATAGTGCATCATACCACACCAGATACAATACATATACAATAGTGCATCATACAACACCAGAGACAATACATATACAATAGTGCATCATACCACACCAGAGACAATACATATACAATAGTGCATCATACCACACCAGATACAATACATATACAATAGTGCATTATACCACACCAGAGACAATACATATACAATAGTGCATTATACCACACCAGAGACAATACATATACAATAGTGCATTATACCACACCAGAGACAATACATATACAATAGTGCATTATACCACACCAGAGACAATACATATACAACAGTGCATTTTACCACACCAGAGACGATACATATACAATAGTGCATTATACCACACCAGAGACAATACATATACAATAGTGCATTATACAACACCAGGGACAATACATATACAATAGTGCATCATACCACACCAGATACAATACATATACAATAGTGCATTATACCACACCAGAAACAATACATATACAATAGTGCATTATACCACACCAGAGACAATACATATACAACAGTGCATTTTACCACACCAGAGACGATACATATACAATAGTGCATTATACCACACCAGAGACAATACATATACAATAGTGCATTATACAACACCAGGGACAATACATATACAATAGTGCATCATACCACACCAGAGACAATACATATACAATAGTTCATTATGCCTCACAAGAGACAATACATATACAATAGTTCATTATGCCTCACAAGAGACAATACATATACTACAGTGCATTATACCACACAAGAGACAATACATATATAATAGTGCATTATACCACACCAGAGACGATACATATACAATAGTGCATTATACCACACAAGAAAGAATACATACACAATAGTGCCTTATACCACACAAGGGACAATGCATATACAATAGTGCATTATACCACACAAGAAACAATACATACACAATAGTGCATTATACCACACCAGAGACAATACATATACAATAGTGCATTATACCACACAAGAGACAATACATATACAACAGTGCATTATACCACACCAGAGACAATACATATACAATAGTGCATTATACCACACCAGAGACAATACATATACAATAGTGCATTATACCACACAAGAGACAATACATATACAATAGTGCATTATACCACACCAGAGACAATACATATACAATAGTGCATTATACCACACAAGAAAGAATACATACACAATAGTGCCTTATACCACACAAGAAAGAATACATACACAATAGTGCCTTATACCACACAAGGGACAATGCATATACAATAGTGCATTATACCACACAAGAAAGAATACATACACAATAGTGCCTTATACCACACAAGGGACAATGCATATACAATAGTGCATTATACCACACCAGAGACAATACATATACAATAGTGCATTATACCACACCAGAGACAATACATATACAATAGTGCATTATACCACACCAGAGACAATACATATACAATAGTGCATTATACCACACAAGAGACAATACATATACAATAGTGCCTTATACCACGTGAAACTGAAACTTATACCACACAAGAGACTGCTGTTTTTATTTTATTTTGTTTTCATTTATATTTATCTGTTTTTTTGACAGTGATGAATGTGGTGTACTCTGCTTTGCTGTGATTTGCGCCCGTGTGATTTGGGACTGTGATGGTCCCTGTGTTGATGTAAACATTTTCATGTCCCTCAGTCTTACATAAGTGTACTTTAGCCAATGTCTTGAGAGACTGTGATGACTTTGTACATATTTTTTACGTCAGTTAGTTTTAAAGTTGTATATGTTATTGTGCGGAACCTGGTCAGCAACCTTGTTGGGCCCCAAGAACCACTGCTGGCGACTGTCAAACGACGGAAGATGGCATGGTTTGGTCACGTCATACGACATAACAACCTCTACAAAACCATCCTGCAAGGGACTGTAGAGGGAGGGCGGCAGAGACGGGGGCGGCAGAAAAAAAAGCTGGTCCGACAACGTCAAGGAATGGACCATAATGACGACGCCAGATCTCCTCACGACAGCTGCCAACAGAACGGCGTGGCGAGCTATGACATCTTCCTCATGTCCCCCCCCCCCCCCCAACGACCCCAGCGGTCAAGGGAATGAGTGAATGAGTGAGTGATGTTATTGTAAAGCGCGGCGAGCCCCATCTATATGCTGCGCTATATAAGCCTGCATTTATTATTGTCATAATTATTATTATTATTAGTGCCTGAATTCCCTTCGTGTGTGTACGTACGCAGGAGATCAAATACGCAATTCAAAGATCCTGTCAACCGCTCGATAGGTTATGGAAGAAAGAACAGACCCAACATGTACACCCTGAAATCGGAGTATGGCTGCCTACGTGGCGGGGTAACTAAATGAAACGGCCACAGGCGTAAAAAAATGTTACATGTGTGTGTGTGTGTGTGTGTGTGTGTGTGTGTGTGTGTGTGTGTGTGTGTGTGTGTGTGTGTGTGTTGTTGTTGTTGTTGTTGTTGTTGTTGTTGTTGTCTTCAGTTTAACGTCTTTCCACTTGAAGTGATATTAGACGGAAAAAAAAAACCCGTTGGGGTAGGGGCTGTGAGAGGGGGAGGGGTAAAAGTGTGTGTATGTGTGGAGGGTGAATAGGGAAAGACAACGCTAGGGAAAATGGAAACGTTATAAACGCCAACATCAAACAAATATAACATCTATAACAAATGTACTATAGGACTATGCAGCAAACCTTCTGCAATAACAAATAACATATAACGTGTGTGTGTGTGTGTGTGTGTGTGTGTGTGTGTGTGTGTGTGTGTGTGTGCGTGCGCGTGCGAACGTGCGTGCGTGACAAGTGAAACCTGACTGAATGACACAGGAAACGAATGATGAGCGCCCAATGGCAGCTGTCATTTCTTGATCTCAATGCCTGAAAACAACCGCACCTTAATCAACCAGAATTGTGTGTGTGTGTGTGTGTGTGTGTGTGTGTGTGTGTGTGGTGTGTGTGTGTGTGTGTGTGTGTGTGTGTGTGTGTAAAGCGTGGTGAGCCCCATCTATATGCTGCGCTATATAAGCCTGCATTTATTATTGTCATAATTATTATTATTATTAGTGCCTGAATTCCCTTCGTGTGTGTACGTACGCAGGAGATCAAATACGCAATTCAAAGATCCTGTCAACCGCTCGATAGGTTATGGAAGAAAGAACAGACCCAACATGTACACCCTGAAATCGGAGTATGGCTGCCTATGTGGCGGGGTAACTAAATGAAACGGCCATATGCGTAAAAACTGTTACATGTGTGTGTGTGTGTGTGTGTGTGTGTGTGTGTGTGTGTGTGTGTGTGTGTCTGTGTGTCTGTGTGTCTGTGTGTCTGTGTTGTTGTTGTTGTTGTTGTTGTCTTCAGTTTAACGTCTTTCCACTTGAAGTGATATTAGACGGGAAAAAAAAACCGTGGGGGTAGGGGCTGTGAGAGGGGGAGGGGTAAAAGTGTGTGTATGTGTGGAGGGTGAATAGGGAAAGACAACGCTAGGGAAAATGGAAACGTTATAAACGCCAACATCAAACAAATATAACATCTATAACAAATGTACTATAGGACTTGCAGCAAACCTTCTGCAATAACAAATAACATATAACATGTGTGTGTGTGTGTGTGTGTGTGTGTGTGTGTGTGTGTGTGTGCGTGCGCGTGCGAACGTGCGTGCGTGACAAGTGAAACCTGACTGAATGACACAGGAAACGAATGATGAGCGCCCAATGGCAGCTGTCATTTCTTGATTTCAATACCTGAAAACAACCGCACCCTTAATCAACCAGAATTGTGTGTGTGTGTGTGTGTGTGTGTGTGTGTGTGTGTGTGTGTGTGTGTACGTGCGTGCGTACTTGCATGTGTGTCTGTGCGCGCGTACATGTGTTTAAGTGTGAAGGGTGTGTCGAAAGACTGCTAGTGAGGGAGCGGAAAGGGAAAAAAAACGGAGAAAGAAAGAAAGAAGAACAGACAGACGGACACACTGACAGACTGTAGCGCATAAACTCTGTATCGTTTCGCGAGGTTATAGCCCTCATAAGATTTTGCATCGTTACTCTGTCATGTTCAGGATGCCGTATAGCGCCGCCACCCCCCACCCCCCCCACCCAGCTCCCTCCCTCATTCCCACATCTCTAACTCTGTCTCTCCGCACTTTCCAGTCTAGCCACCCCTACCCCCACCCACTCAAACCCTCCACACCCTGAACTCTGTCTCGCTGCCCTTTCCAGCCTAGCCACCCCCACCCCCACCCACTCAAACCCTCCACACCCTGAACTCTGTCTCGCTGCCCTTTCCAGCATAGCCACCCCTACCCCCACCCACTCAAACCCTCCACACCCCTAACTCTGCCTCACCGCCCTTTCTAGCCTAGCCACCCCCACCCCCACCCACTCAAACCCTCCACACCCCTAACTCTGCCTCACCGCCCTTTCTAGCCTAGCCACCCCCACCCCCACCCACTCACTGAAACCCCCACACCCCTAACTCTGTCTCGCTGCCCTTTCTAGCCTAGCCACCCCCACCCCCACCCACTCAAACCCCCCACACCCCTAACTCTGTCTCGCCGCACTCTCCAGCCTAGCCACCCCCACCCCCACCCCCACCCACTCAAACCCCCCCACACCCCTAACTCTGTCTCGCTGCCCTTTCTAGCCTAGCCACCCCTACCCCCACCCACTCAAACCCCCACACCCCTAACTGTGTCTCGCTGCCCTTTCTAGCCTAGCCACCTCCACCACCGCCCACCCACTCAAACCCCCACACCCCTAACTCTGTCTCACCACCCTTTCTAGCCTAGCCACCTCCACCACCGCCCACCCACTCAAACCCCCACACCCCTAACTCTGTCTCGCTGCCCTTTCTAGCCTAGCCACCTCCACCTCCACCCACTCAAACCCCCACACCCCTAACTCTGTCTCGCTGCCCTTTCTAGCCTAGCCACCTCCACCACCGCCCACCCACTCAAACCCCCACACCCCTAACTGTGTCTCGCTGCCCTTTCTAGCCTAGCCACCCCCACCCCCACCCACTCACTGAAACCCCCACACCCCTAACTCTGTCTCGCTGCCCTTTCTAGCCTAGCCACCTCCACCACCGCCCACTCACTGAAACCCCCACACCCCTAACTCTGTCTCGCTGCCCTTTCTAGCCTAGCCACCTCCACCCCCACCCACTCAAACCCCCCACACCCCTAACTGTCTCACCGCCCATTCTAGCCTAGCCACCCCCACCCCCACCCACTCAAACCCCCCACACCCCTAACTCTGTCTCGCTGCCCTTTCTAGCCTAGCCACCCCCACCCCCACCCACTCACTGAAACCCCCACACCCCTAACTCTGTCTCGCTGCCCTTTCTAGCCTAGCCACCCCCACCCCCACCCACTCACTGAAACCCCCACACCCCTAACTCTGTCTCGCTGCCCTTTCCAGCCTAGCCACCCCCACCACCACCCACTCAAACCCTCCACACCCCTAACTCTGTCTCGCTGCCCTTTCCAGCCTAGCCACCCCCACCCCCACCCACTCAAACCCCCCACACCCCTAACTCTGTCTCTCCGCACTTTCCAGCCTAGCCACCCCCACCCCCACCCACTCACTCAAACCCCCCACACCCCTAACTCTGTCTCGCTGCCTTTACCAGCCTAGCCACCCCTACCCCCACCCACTCAAACCCCCCACACCCCTAACTCTGTCTCGCTGCCCTTTCCAGCCTAGCCACCCCTACCCCCACCCACTCAAACCCTCCACACCCCTAACTCTGTCTCGCTGCCCTTTCTAGCCTAGCCACCTCCACCACCGCCCACCCACTCAAACCCCCACACCGGTAACTGTGTCTCGCTGCCCTTTCTAGCCTAGCCATATCCCCCCCAAACCCCCCCACACCCCTATTGTTACGTCAACAAGAATGACTCAGAGAAGAGAGATCTCTTTCTTATCCAGGATGAATGACGTAACCGATGCTTTAAAAAAAAAAAAAAAAAGACAAAAAAGACAGGGTCTTGTTCATCGTCAGTATAGTTGTCCTTTATTTTTGTTGTTGCTGTTCTTGTTTGTTTGTTTGTTTTTAATTTTCCATCTTGTTCTATTTACTTTTCATTTTCTGGTATTCATTTGTGTATTGAGTTAGTTTATTTCTAAATTTTTCAATAAAATTATCATGTATTCATTTTTTAGTAGTAGCACCAGCAGCAGTAGAAAAGCGGCAACAGCAGCAGTAGAAGCAGTTGTATAAGCAGTAATAGTAGTAGTAGTAGTAGTATTTTGCTGCTGAATCGAGTATTTCAATGAGTTTACGAGACACCACAATCCGCAAAATAATTGTCACCCCCCCCCCCCCCATTCCATCTCTGAAGGTCAAGGTCACACTGCGGCGACAACTCCTGGTCAAGTTGGTCAATACACCCAACCACCCTCCCACCCATCCACCCTCTCTTCCCCCCCACACAGCCCCCTTTACCCGAAAGAAATTCAGGATTAGGATCAGAATTTGGGGCGTTGTTTTATACAACTTAGCCATTTTTGGCTTTTTTATGCCCCTTCAAATTTACTCCTTTACATTGTTGGTCAGGTCGTTGACTAGCTCAGTCATTTTATCCATCAAAGTCATATTTCGCTTTTGTCAATAACTCATGTTTATCTATGAGGTTCTTAAAAGTATTTATACTAGGTGCACGTTTGATATTGTTTGTTAATTTGTTCCAATAATTTGTTACTCTGTTACTAAATGTAAACTTTCTGAAATTTGTTCTGGAATACTGTTTAAATATTTTGTCTGTACTGTTTCTTGTGGTGTCTACCTTTGGAGTACAAAAAAAAAGCATGCTTTGTTTACATCGTCAAACCCATTTAATATTTTGTACGTCTGTATCAAGTCCCCTCTTACTCTTCTTGCTTTAAGTGATGATAGTTGTAAAGTACTTTAATCTTTCTTGATATGAATAATTTTTTATGCTACAGACCAGCTTTGTTGCTCTTCTTTGAGCCCTTTCTATGGCTTGTGACTGCTTTATCTGCGTTGGGTACCATACAGTGTTTCCATATTCTAGGATAGGTCTAACTAATGTTTTATATAACCGTAAGAAAGTAACCTTATCTATAAATGTAAATGCTCTTTTTATTATTCCAATCATTCTGTTCGCTTTGTTAATACTATTTGTTATATGTTTGTCAAATGATAAATTTTTGTCAAATGTTGACGTATTCTTACATCTGAACGTCATATCTGAAAGTTTAAAACCTGTTCAAAGTTACTACGACATTACGAAATCTAGTTTGCACATGTATCGACTTGATGACTCGACGGGAAATTGCAACGTCCGTAAATTCGACGTTCATAATTATGCGCCTGTCCCCTCACGACATCTGAAAGGAAAAGAGAGAAAGACATACAGACAGAGGCACAGAGAGAGAGACAGACAGACAGAGAGAGACAGAGGGACAGAGTCACACAGAGATATGGAGAGAGGGTGCTAATGTTTTATTCATAACGCCATGGCCCCTGCAGAAGGCCCAAGTGAACAGACGTCATTGTAAAAACATTCGAAACATTCAAACACAGACACATGGAAGCATCAAAGAATGGATGTTAAAGACAACAACAACAACAACAACAACAACAACAACGACAACAACAAAACGAAAAAAACGAATTTTTTTAGGCTGCTGAGAGTCCCCATGTCTCCAAGTTTGAATAAGAGAGAGATCGAAGAGGGAAGGAGAGAGAAAGATAGAGACAGACAGACAGACAGATAGAGATAGAGAAAGAGTCGACAAGGACATAGAGAGAAGGGATGGGAAAAGAGTGACAGACATCGAAAGACATAGGGACACAGAGAGAGAGAGAGAGCGGAGGGGGTGGGGGGTTGGGCGGGTGGAGGGAGAGAGAGAGAGGGGGGGAGACAGAGAGACAGACATCGACAGACATAGGGACAGAGAGAGAGGGAGAGAGAGAGAGGGGGGGTGACAGACAGACAGAGACAGACACAGATAGAGAAAGAGTCGACAGGGACATAGAGAGAGAACGGGACGGGAGAGGGAGAGAGAGAGAGAGGGGTGGGGGGAGACAGAGAGACAGACATCAACAGACATAGGGACAGAGAGAGAGGGAGAGAGAGAGAGAGAGGGGGGTGACAGACAGACAGAGACAGACACAGATAGAGAAAGAGTCGACAGGGACATAGAGAGAGAGAGCGGGACGGGAGAAGGAGAGAGAGAGAGAGGGTGGGGGAGACAGAGAGACAGACATCGACAGACATAAGGACAGAGAGAGAGAGAGAGAGCAAGGGGGCGGGGAAGGGAGAGAGAGAGGGGTGGGGGGAGACAGAGAGACAGACATCGACAGACATAAGGACAGAGAGAGAGAGAGAGCAAGGGGGGCGGGGAAGGGAGAGAGAGAGGGGGGGAAGACAGAGAGACAGACATCGACAGACATAAGGACAGAGAGAGAGAGAGCAAGGCGGCGGTGAAGGGAGAGAGAGAGGGGTGGGGGGAGACAGAGAGACAGACATCGACAGACATAAGGACAGAGAGAGAGAGAGAGCAAGGGGGCGGGGAAGGGAGAGAGAGAGGGGTGGGGGGAGACAGAGAGACAGACATCGACAGACATAAGGACAGAGAGAGAGAGAGAGAGCAAGGGGGCGGGGAAGAGAGAGAGAGAGGGGGGGGGGAGACAGAGAGACAGACATCGACAGACATAAGGACAGAGAGAGAGAGAGAGAGCAAGGGGGCGGGGAAGGGAGAGAGAGAGGGGGAGACAGAGAGACATCGAGAGACATAGGGACAGAGAGAGAGAGAGGGGGAGAGAGAGAGGGAGAGAGGGTGGAGACAGACAGACAGACAGAGATAAAGAGTCGACAAGGACATAGAGAGAAGGGATGGGAAAAGAGAGACAGACATCGAGAGACATAGGGACAGAGAGAGAGGGGGGGAGGGAGAGAGAGAGAGGTGGAGGGAGAGAGAGAGGGGGGGGAGACAGAGAGACAGATATCGAGAAACATAGGGACAGAGAGAGGGAGAGAGAGAGAGAGGGAGAAAGGGGGAGAGAGACAGACAGACAGACATAGACAGACACAGATAGAGAAAGAGTCGACAGGGACATAGAGAGAGAGCGGGACGGGGGAAGACAGAGAGACAGACATCGACAGACATAGGGACAGAGAGAGAGAGAGACACACACACACACACATAGAGTGGGGGGAGAGAGAGGGGGGGAGACAGAGAGACAGACATCGACAGACATAGGGACAGAGAGAGAGAGACACAGAGTGAGTGGGGGGGGGGGGAGAGAGGGGGGAGACAGAGACATCGACAGACATAGGGACACAGAGAGAGAGACACACACACACACACAGAGTGAGTGTGGGGGGGGGGAGACAGAGAGGGGGGAGACAGAGAGACAGGCATAGGGACAGAGAGAGAGAGAGAGACACATAGAGAGAGTGGGGGGAGAGAGAGGGGGATACAGAGAGACAGACATGGGGAGAGAGAGAAAGGGGGGGAGAGATGGAGGAGACAGAGAGACAGACATAGGGACAGAGAGAGTGTGGGTGGGGAGAGGGGGAGACAGAGAGACAGACATCGAGAGACATAGGGACAGAGAGAGAGAGGGAGGGAGAGAGAGAGAGGGGGAGAGACAGAGACAGACATAGGGACAGAGACAGAGATAGGGGTGGGAGAGAAGGGGAGACAGAGACAGACATAGGGACACAGAGAGAGCGAGAGAGCGGGGGGAACAGAGAGACAGACATCGACAGACATAGGGACAGAGACAGAGATGGGGGGGGGGGAGAGAGAGGGGGGAGACAGAGATAGACATAGGGACACAGAGAGAGAGAGAGAGAGCGGGAGGGACAGAGAGACAGACATTGACAGACATAGGGACAGGAGAGAGAGAGAAAGCGGGGTGGGGGTGGGGGGGGGAGATGAGGGGAGACAGAGAGGCAGACATCGAGAGACATAGTGACAGAGAGAGACAGACAAACAGGCAGACAGACAGAGAAACAGACACACAGAGATGGGACACACAGTACTAGTAGATGATGACACCGCTCACAAGAGGACAACCGAAGGTGGTACCATCTTGGACGGGTCACCATACGCACGACACCGGAAACGCCCTGTGTGCGTGTGTGTGTGTGTGTCTGTCTGTCTGTGTGTCTGTTTCTGAGTGTGTGTGTATGTGTGTGTGTGTGTGTGTGTGTATTCTGGGTCTGTGTGTGTGTGTGTGTGTGTGTGTGTGTGTGTGTGTGTGTGTGTGTGTGTATTCTGGGTGTGTGTGTTTCTCTCTGTGTGTGCGTGTGTGTGTGTGTGTTGTGTGTGTGTGTGTGTGTGTGTGTGTCAGTGTGTGTCAGTGTGTGTTTTGTGTGTCCTAGTGCATGACAGGATGTATGCAAATGGTCCACTTGTTTTTTCCGCCTGTGTCCTGCAGAAGCTTGAAGACCTCCTCCCCTCTGTTGAATTTCTTGCACACACGCACATACACTGCCACACACACACACACACTGCCACACACACACACACACACACACACACACACACACACACACACACTGCCTCTCTCTCTCTCACACACACACACTACACACACACACACACACACATACACACACACACACACACACACACCACACACACACACACACACACACACAGCCTCAGTCACTCTCACACATACACACACACACACACACACACACACACACACACACACACACTACACACACACACACACACACACACACACACACACACACAACACACACACACACACACACACACACACACACACACACACACACACACACACACAGAAAGTGAAGGTACACGTAAAACTATTCATCACTCTGCTGTCATCCTGGACAGAGCAAAGTGAAACTTCACCGTTGTCTTCATGAATTTTTGGAAGGTTGGGTGACTCTCTGCATATCCTTCTCTGTCGCCTTCTGTCTTGAAAGTTCTGTTCACCTTCTCTCTCTCTCTCTCTCTCTCTCTCTCTCTCTCTCTCTCTCTCTCTCTCTCTCTCTCTCTTTCTCTCTCTTTCTACCTCCCTCCTTCCCTCCCTCCATCTCTCTTCCCTGTCCCCCCCTCCTCTCTCTCCCTCCATCTCCCCCCCCCCCCTTCTCTCTTCCTCAATATCTCTGTGCCTCAGTCTCTCACTCTCTCTCTCTCTCTCTGTCTCAATCTCTCTCCCCCCAGTCTCTCTTCCCTTCTCTCTCTCTTTCTCATTCTCCCTCCCTCCATCAATATATATATCTCTCTCTCTCTCTCTCTCTATCTATCTATCTATCTATTTATCTATCTATATATATATATTTATTTATCTGTCTGTCTGTCTATCACTCCTTCCCATTCTCTCTCCCTCTCTCTCCATCCCTCAATATATCCCCCCCCCCCTCTCTCTCCCTCTCTCTTTCTGTCACTTTCTTTCTCCTTCTCTCTCCTCCTCCCACCCCACTCCCCTTCCTTCATCTCTTTAACTTTTTTTTTTTTTTTTTTACTCCCCAGATCTGAACTGAAAGTCGTATTTGCATATACCCTCACCCCCCCTGTCTCTCCCTCTCTCTCTCTCTCTCCTCACCATCCGCCCTAACACCCCCCCCACACCACGCCCCCTTCACCACCACAGGAAGTGGAGTCAGTGGACTAATTGTCTCCCTTGTCCTGTTGTGTTCTGTCTTTCCTTTTCAGGCTCTCCTTCAGCTGAGGGACGAAGCGTCTTTGGAGCGTGGAGAGAGGAGTTTGCAGAGGGTGAGTAAATGTGCTTTTATGTCTCTGCTTCTCTCTCTCTCTCTCTCTCTCTCTCTCTCTCTCTGTGTGTGTGTGTGTGTGTGTGTGTGTGTGTGTGTGTGTGTGTGTGTGTGTGAATAGAATAGAATAGAATAGATTTTATTGTCATGAAACCGTAAAGTTTATAAGACACAAGTGCAATGGTAAATGAATGAACGAATGAAAAAAAAAAACAACAACAACACACAATTAATCAATCAGTTAATGCAGTAAACTGCAGCAGCATTCATAAACAAATTTTCCCAATCTTGTTTGTATATATTCATCATCTGTTAGCATCACCTGACTGGGAATATGTCCTGTGTGTGTGTGTGTGTGTGTGTGTGTGTGTGTGTGTGTGTGTGTGTCTTTGATTCTCTCCCCATAGTAGTGTACCTACATGCGAAAAAAACTAAGCGAACGAAAAAAAAAAAAAAGAATAACATGGTAACATTGTCAGTGGAAAACAAATGATACACAGAACATAATGGACAAGTATGTACTTGAAATAATGCAAAGGTTAATTTATCCACTGAACAGAGAAGTAAGTATACGTTTTAGAACGGCTGCATTAACTGAGACAATGTGTATGTGAATCTGACGCTGACACTGACATAAATATTCCATTGTCCATTTACCATCAAAGCCCTTGAGACAAAAGGGATGTGTGTGTGTGTGTGTGTGGGGGGGGGGGGGGGTGACATTTCCTGTGCTGTGAATCCAGCTGAGCAGAAAAGTAATCGTTCGATGATTTCGCGTGTAAGTTTCTTTGGAAGTTTAGCTAGCCTCAAGAAAGTTGTCTTGTTCTTCGACAAAAGTAGACCAGACAGCTAAGCAATCGAGGAAACAACGAAATGCCACTTGGCATTAAAACAGAGCCACCAGGTTTTACACACGCCCACAACATCGATAAACATTGCTCTCTGTTGTTACCAAAAACCAAATGCTGAAAATAATGTTGTTCACAGCGACGGCGCGCGCTTGGCTTCGATAGTGTGCAAAGTTTGGGGTCGTCTGTCATTCTTTCCTTGCGTCACGAGGGGGTTAATCAATATCCAACTTTCGATCCGTCACGTTACCATGGTGAAGTCATTTTTGAAGGTGTTGTTGCTGGGTGTCTGTCCGTATGTGTGTGTGTGCGTGTGTGTGTGTGTGTGTGTGTGTGTGTGTGTGTGTGTGTGTGTGTGTGTGTGTGTGTGTTGCAATGCCAAGTAATTAAGTTTTATCATAAAATAAACACAAAAAATGTGTGTGTGTGTGTGTGTGTGTGTGTGTGTGTGTGTGTGTGTGTGTGTGTGTGTGTGTGTGTGTGTGTGTGTGTAATATGTTAGGCTGAAACGTTTCATGGTTGTTTTTACAGTTTTGTTCTTGAATGTGTTCGTACAGTTTAGAGGGCGTCTACGATTTGAAACACAGCTCTGTCTCTGTCTGTCTGTCTTTCTCTCTCTCTCTCTCTCTCTCTCTCTCTCTCTCTCTCTCTCTGTATGTGTCTTCTTTGTTCTCCTCGTTATCAACTTTCTATATATTTCTCTCTGCCTGTTTCTGCCTTTGTATTTCTTTTTATCACAACAGACTTCTCTGTGTGAAATTCGGGCTGCTCTCCCCATGGAGAGCGCGTCGCTACACTACAGCGCCACCCCCACCCCCCCCCTCCCCCTCCCCCACCCCACCCCCCCCCCCTTTTTTTTGGGGGGGGGGGGGTTGTGGTTTGTTTTTTTGTTGTTGTTTTTTTTGCCTGCATGCAGTTTTATTTGTTTTTCCTATCGAAGTGGATTCTTCTACAGAATTCTGCCAGGAACAACCCTTTTGTTGCCGTGGGTTCTTTTACGTGCGCTAAGTGCATGCTGCACACGGGACCTCGGTTTATCGTCTCATCCGAATGACTAGCGTCCAGACCACCACTCAAGGTCTAGTGGAGGGGGAGAAATATCGGCGGCTGAGCCGTGATTCGAACCAGCGCGCTCAGATTCTCTCGCTTACTAGGCGGACGCGTTACCTCTAGGCCATCACTCCACTGTCTTTGTCTTTTTACTTTTTCAGCTTGTTTTATTCAATATAAGGACATTATTTATAGTAAGCAACCGCATTCAGCTGCTTGGTTTATGATATATTAGAAGAAGAAAAGATACATATATTGAGTGAAATGCGAGTACACACACACACACACACACACACACACACACACACACACACACACCGCCATATATATATATATGGGTGGGAAAGGAAGAGACAAAATATTGAATAATCCATGCGTTCACATACCAGTGGGACTCGGTGACTCTGCAATGAAATACAAACTGTAGGTACTGTTGCCAGCAGGGACTTCAAATGTCAGGTCTCAATCTGCCTGTGTCTGAGCCTCTGTCATTCTCTCTGTCTGTCTGTCCATCTTTCTGTCCTCTCTCTCTCTCTCTCTCTCTCTCTCTCTCTCTCTCTCTCTCTCTCTTTCTCTGTTTGTTTCTTTTTAAACATATTTTCACATATGTGTTTTTAGACAGACCGACCGTCAGCCTGCGCGCGTGGGGGTGGGAGTTGGAGGAGTAGGAGGGGGCGTGTGTGTTTGTGTACGTGTGTGTGTGTGTACGTGTGTGTGTGTGTACGTGTGTGTGTGTGCGTGTGTGTGTGTGTGTGTGGGTGTGTGTACGTGTGTGGGTGTGTGTACGTGTGTGTGTGTGTGTCTGTGCGTGTGTGTACGTGTGCACACTCAAACACACACGGGCACGCACAAACACACACAACACACATAAACCAACACACACACACACACACACACACACACACACACACACACACACACACACACACACACACACACACACACACACTATAAGTGAATAGACGTTAAACTGAAGATAAAACACACACACACACACACACACACACACACACACACACACACACACACACACACACACACACACACACACACTCCTCCTCACCCTCCTTTGACACGCTGGAAGAGAAGAAGAAGAAGAAGAAGAAGTAGAAGAAGAAATAAAATACGACAGCATGCAACAACTTCCTGATAAATCTGTCCTCAAGGTGAACTGTGCATAGCTGGGAGTAGGAGAGAGACAGCCTGACCTGAATATCAAGTCACGAGGCACTGAGACAGAGAGAGAGGGAGGGAGGGAGGGAGCGGGTTAATTAAGGTGTCCTCACACGAGACGCTTAGTAGAACAACATTTTATTCTTGCTGGCATGGCGGGCAGAGATTCGGGTTTTCCAGTCGTGTCAAGGAATAGTGGTCCAAGCTTGCGGACTGTTCCGTGTGAATCAGGGAAGCGTTTGGGTTTTATCAAGGTTTGTTTTTTTACGATCACCCAGGGAACAACTTCATTGTGTCTCGAAGCTAATGGATGCCTACTACTACTACTACTGCTGCTGCTGCTGCTGCTACTACTACTACTACCGCGAGAGAGAGAGAAAGGAGGAGAGATGGGTGGGTGAAGTGGGGTGAGGATGGGAGAGAGGGAGAGAGAGACACACACACATAGAGAGAGAGGGGGAGAGAGAGGGGGGAGAGACACACACACACACATAGAGAGAGAGGGGGAGAGAGAGGGGGGAGAGACACACACACACACACACACATAGAGAGAGAGAGGGGGAGAGAGAGGGGGGAGACACACACACACACACACATAGAGAGAGAGGGGGGAGAGAGAGGGGGGAGAGACACACACACACATAGAGAGAGAGGGGGGAGAGAGAGGGGGAGAGAGACACACACACATAGAGAGAGAGGGAGAGAGAGGGGGGAGAGAGAGGGGGAGAGACACACACACATAGAGAGAGAGAGGGGGAGAGAGGGGGGAGAGAGACACACACACATAGAGAGAGAGGGAGAGAGAGGGGGGAGAGAGACACACACATAGAGAGAGAGGGAGAGAGAGGGGGGAGAGAGACACACACACATAGAGAGAGAGGGGGGAGAGAGTCACACACACATAGAGAGAGGGGGAGAGAGAGGGGGGAGAGAGAGACACCAACATAGAGAGAGAGGGGGGGAGAGAGGGAGGGGAGAGAGAGACACCCACACACATAGAGAGAGAGGGGGGAGAGAGAGGGGGAGAGAGACACACACACATAGAGAGAGGGGGGGAGAGAGAGGCACACACACATAGAGAGAAAGGGGAGGAGAGAGAAGGGGGAGAGACACACATACATAGAGAGAGAGAGGGGGGAGAGAGAGGGGGGAGAGAGACACATACATAGAGAGAGAGGGGGGGGGGAGAGAGAGGGGGGAGAGAGACACACACACACATAGAGAGAGAGGGGGGAGAGAGAGGGGGGAGAGAGACACAGAGAGAGAGAGGGGGGTGAGAGACACACATATATAGAGAGAGGGGGGAGAGAGAGGGGAGAGAGAGACACACACACACACACACATAGAGAGAGAGGGGGGAGAGAGGGGGAGAGACACAGAGAGAGAGAGAGGGGGAGAGAGGGGGAGAGACACACATATAGAGAGAGAGGGGGGAGAGAGAGGGGAGAGAGAGACACACACGCACATAGAGAGGGGGGAGAGAGGGGGGGAGAGACACACACACACATAGAGAGAGGGGGGGAGAGAGGGGGGAGAGACACACACACACATAGAGAGAGGGGGAGAGAGAGAGGGGGGGGAGAGAGACACAGAGAGAGAGAGAGTGGGGAGAGAGAGAGGAGGGGAGAGAGACACACACACATAGAGAGAGAGTGGGGAGAGAGAGGGGAGAGAGACACACACACATAGAGAGAGAGTGGGGAGAGAGAGGAGGGAGAGAGATACACACACATAGAGAGAGAGTGGGGAGAGAGAGGAGGGAGAGAGAGTGAGGAGGGAGAGAGAGTGGGGAGAGAGAGTGGGGAGAGAGACACACACATAGAGAGAGAGGAGGGAGAGAGAGTGGGGAGAGAGAGTGGGGAGAGAGAGGGGGAGAGAGACACATACATAGAGAGGGGGGAGAGAGAGGGGGGGAGAGAGACACACACACACACATAGAGAGAGAGGGGGGGAGAGAGAGGGGGAGAGAGACACATACATAGAGAGAGAGGGGGGAGAGAGAGAGGGGAGAGACACACACACACATAGAGAGAGAGGGGGAGAGAGGAGGGGAGAGAGACACACATACACATAGAGAGAGAGAGGGGGGAGAGAGAGACACACACACATAGAGAGAGAGGAGGGGAGAGAGACACACACACACATAGAGAGAGAGGAGGGGAGAGAGACACACACACACATAGAGAGAGAGAGTGGGGAGAGAGACACACACACACATAGAGAGAGAGAGGAGGGGAGAGAGACACACACACACATAGAGAGAGAGAGGAGGGGAGAGAGACACACCCACACATAGAGAGAGAGAGTGGGGAGAGAGACACACACACACATAGAGAGAGAGGAGGGGAGAGAGACCACACACACATAGAGAGAGAGAGGAGGGGAGAGAGACACACACACATAGAGAGAGAGAGGGGGGAGAGAGGAGGGAGAGAGACACACACACACATAGAGAGAGAGTGGGGAGAGAGAGGAGGGAGAGACACACACACACACACATAGAGAGAGAGTGGGGAGAGAGAGGGGGGAGAGAGACACACACACATAGAGAGAGAGTGGGGAGAGAGAGGAGGGAGAGAGACACACACACACATAGAGAGAGAGTGGGGAGAGAGAGAGGGGGGAGAGACACACACACACATAGAGAGAGAGGGGGGGGGATGAGACACACACACATAGAGAGAGAGGGTGGAGAGAGAGAGGGGGGAGAGACACACACACACAGAGAGAGAGGGGGGAGAGAGAGAGGGGGGAGAGACACACACACACATAGAGAGAGAGGGGGGAGAGGAGACACACACACGCATAGAAAGAGAGAGGGGGAGTTAAAGACAGACAGACAGACAGAGAGAACACCATAGTTTAAAGGTGTTCTCACAAGAGATACTTAAACACTTGTTCTCCTGGAGAA
>NC_134883.1:8767312-8777312 GCF_041734735.1 Babylonia areolata
AAGGAGTGGTTGAGATGCTTAAAAACACTTCTTGTTAGGGGTTATGTTGCTGCAAGGGGTTTAAGATTAGGTTTAGGAAGAGAATGAATGAATGAATGAATGAATCTTTATTTTTCCAACGGTGAAGATATTAGCACTTTGGCCGACTTACACATCTGCCGTTGTTCTAAGAGACACACAAACATGTACGCATATAAATGTAGTTATACTAAATACTTAATACATGTATAATGTACGAGTATAACACAGCGTCAAACTGAGAGACACAACATCGTTCACATCTGTACGGAACGGAAGCGAGTAACACACACGCACACACGCACAAACACACTTGAGAAAGACTGGTTAAGATGTCTTCACAGGAGACGTTTTAGAATATGTCTTTATAGAATAGAATATATCTTTATTACCAAGTTTACCGAGTTCACAAGGAATATTGGGGGGTGGGGGTGGGGGGGGGATAGTACATAACAAGGTACGAACATAAATCGAAAATCATACACAAACACAAATACGGTAGAAATTAGGATACATGCAAGTGCATATCAATCTAAAAACTTGTGCATACTCACACATGCATGCACTGCACACACACACACACACACACACACACACACACACACACACACACACACACACACACACACACACACACACACGTTATAACAGAAGCCGCATATTACATGTGGATGGGGCTGATGGCTAGATCTTCAGGTTGACGGTTGTTGATTGCACAATTCTATTTATCACACTGGATTTGTTCGAGAGACAGGGCATTGACTGCTTTGGGGTAAAAGCTATTGGCGAAGCAATTGGTTTTCGTCCTTATACTTCTGTACCGTCGACCAGAGGGGAGCATCTCGAAAACTCCAAAAGCTGGATGTGATTCGTCCTGGCTGATTGATTTTGCTTTTCTGAGAAGCCGCTTATAATAATTATAGAATAGAATTATAGAAGGTAGATCAGCCCCGGTAATCTTGGTGGCTGTTTTTTACGATTCTGTTAAGGGCTGCAACTTCTGCTTTGGAAATGTTTCCGTACCAAACAGTAATAGCGAAGGTTAGCACACTTTCAATGACTGCTCGGTAGAAATCAACCATTATTTCTTTTTTTAATTCCGAACAAGTCTTACCAGCCAATCGGTTGGGGCAAAGGACTTGATGTTAGGATTACAGGAGGGACCAGACAAGGCGTTCTCACACAAAACGCTGAAATCGTTTCATGCCAGGACTTCGGTTACTGCATGTGGCTTAGTAATAAACCCACGAAAGTTGAAATCGAAATGTTCAGAAACCCTCCTTGTTTCCCCACACACACACACACATACACACACACACACCAACCCCCACGCCCCCTGCACTCACTGCCCCCCCCCCCCCCCCCCCACCCCCCCCCTCCCAAGATTAAAGTACGTCCATTCAGGCATGATTGTGGTTAGAAATATACAAAATGTATTTGTGTACAAGAATACTGTTATTTTTTTCCGCCGCATCTTGTTTTGTCAGCTGCGCCAACTTCGCTGTTAGGTCAACACTGAAATCATCCTTGGATACTCTTTACTTGATGCGGTTATAATTATCAAACTTCAGTTTGACCCATCTTGATGTCACGAGCGCAATTTAAGATTTTTTAAATCTTCTATAATTATCTGAAAATATGGGAATTTTTAACAATTATTTTTAGAGAGGAAAAAAAGAAAAAAAATGAAGAAAGCTAAATAGGATAAAGAAATGAAATAATGAAAAGAAAAGAAAAAAGAAAGAAAGAACGAACGTACGCGCGGACAGGAACGCATGTACACACACACACACACACACACACACTCTCTCTCTCTCTCTCTCTCTCTCTCTCTCTCTCCCTCTTTCTCTCTCTCTCTCCCTCTCTCTCCCTCCCTTCCCCCCCCCTCTCTCTCTCTACAAAAGAACAACATAACAAAAGATCTTCCCGGCAAGACGACACGGCAAAACGACTTCCCGTCACATCTGTCTCCTTTAGCTTTCCAACCAAAGCAACGTGCCTGGCCCGATTCCCTGGTGAACATACGCTTTAATTAAATACAAAAAAAACCGGTTTGCCAGCTAAAGGTGACCTCACACGAGACGCCTAATGGTTCTTGCCAGGTATGCAGAACGTCTAATCTGACTTCCGCATTCCGTTCTCCATTTTGAGGACATGACTTATTGGAACGTTGATAACGAAAAGAAGAAGAAGAATGATGATGATGATGAGGAGGAGGAGGAGGAGGAAGGGGAGGAGGAGGAGGTGGAGAAGAAGGATGGTAATAGTAACAGTAACAACAATTTATAACCATCATCTTTCACAGCTGGGAATTGATGGGAAGTTTGCAACGCTTTATGTACGCTTATAGTTGAATCCATCAAGATTTTGCGCCTTATACATATTATTAGTAGTGGTAGTAGTTATTTTTTTTTATGTATTTATCTATTATTTATTCACCCTTTTTTTTCTTTTCCTTTTTTTCCCCTCAAGGCCTGACTAAGCGCGTTGGGTTATTACGCTGCTGGTCAGGTATCTGCTTGGCAGATGTGGTGGTGTAGCGTATATTATGGATTTGTCCGAACGCAGTGACGCCTCCTTGAGCTACTGAAACTGAAACTGAAACTGAAATTGCAACGCCACCTTTCTGAGAAGTGATGAAGCTTCAGATAAGTATTGCTGTTAATTTTTTGGGGTAACGGAAAGGAAAGGATCACCCACGTCAGTTCATGGCCGGAGCACCGTGCCGAAACAAGGGGCATCAACCCTGATCCTCTGTTCAGAAGTCCAGGTTCAGTTTCAGTTCAGGTTCAGTTTCAGTAGCTCAAGGAGGCGTCACTGCGTTCGGACAAATCCATATACGCTACACCACGTCCACCCAAGCAGATGCCTGACCGGCAGCTGTAACACAACGCGCTTAGTCAGGCCTTCAGGGATTAAAAAAAAAAAGGGGGGGGGGAGGGGGGTGAATGAATAATAGATAAATACATTAAAAAAAAAAAAAAAGGAAAGAAGTCCAATGCCTAACAGATTCCAGGTGTTAGACATCCAATGAGCGCGTTTTTCTTCTGATTGAAATACTTTCTTTCTTTCTTTCTTTCTTTTTTCTCGTCACCGCCACCATCATCATCATTATATTATTATTGTTTTTGTTGTTCTTGTTGACATCATGATAATCATCATCATCATCACCATCATTATCATCATCATTATCATCATCATCACCATCATCATCATCACCATCATCATCATCATCACCATCACCATCATCATCATCATCATCACCATTATCACTATCGTTATATTATCTCCGCTCCTCAATCTCTCTCTCTCTCTCTCTCTCTCTCTCTCTCTCTCTCTCTCTCTCTCTCTCTCTCTTCAGCCTCCAACTGCCAGCCAGCTCCACCCACCCACCCACCGATTTCCCCCCACCAAAAAAAAAAATCAAAGTCGTCAATGTCAACAAGGTCCCCGCCGCACCACCACCACCACCACCACCACCACCACCCCGACATGTCCGAGATCGAGGCCATCCCAGAGACGGAGGAGCCCGTCGAGCCCTCCTCCTCCTCCACCACCACCACCACCCCCACCGCCGCTCTAACGTCACGGCTGGACGACAACGCCGTGCCGACCACCACCACCACCAGCGGCGACGGCGGCGGCGCCGTCATCCTGGACCTCGCCGGCGATGACGTCCAGGGGAAGAAGGGGAGCGAACTGGACAACTTCCGGCGCTCCACGTGCGTCGACGGCCCCTTGCACTCGCAGCAGGGGAAAGGTGACGTCATCCTGAGGAGTGTCGTCACGGCTAAAGGTGACGCGTCGAGTGACGGGGACGAGGAGGGCGACGCGACGATGAAGGACGTCACCACGGCGTCGGCGGCGGCGGCGGCGGCATCATCGGCGACGACGACGACGACGACGACGATGATGACGAACGGGGGGAAGAAAGAGGAGGGGGTGAGTGTTTTTTTTTGTTTTTTTTTGGGGTGGGGGGGATTTTGTGTTGGTTTTGTTGCTGTGTGTGTGCGTGTGTGTGTGTGTGTGTGTGTGCATGCGTGCGTGCGTGCGTGTGTGTGTGTGTGTGTGTGTGTGTGTGTGTGTCTATGTGTCTGTGTTAGTGAATGTATGTGTGTGTGCGTTTTAGTGCATGTGTGTGTGTGTGTGCGTGTGTGTGTGTCTGTATCCTGTGTCTGTGTGTGTCAGTATCTGTGTCTGTGTGTTTGTGTGTGCATGTGCGATCACGTGTCTTCCTCTCTCCATGCTCCCTCCACCTTCTCCACCCCCCTCCTACCCCCTACTCTGTCGCTCTCTCTCTCCCTGTCCCTCTCTCCCTTCCCTCTCATATTTTTTTCTCAACTCTGTCTGTCTGTCTGTCTGTCTGTCTCTTTCTCTCTCCCTCTCTCTCTTCCCCTCTGTCCTGTCTCGTGGGCGTGGGGTGAGGGGAAGGGGGGTGCGTGTGTGTGTGTGTGGGGGGGGGACGGGTGAGTGTGGTGGTGACAACGTGTGATGGAGATTACCAGGAGCTGCATCCCCAAGAGACTCCCAGACCTGGAGATCTGGAGATGCTTGTGCTGTTTGTTGACAGGCTCTGATGTTTGGGGCCACTTTCCTCTCCTCGCCCCCCCCCCACCACCCCTCACCCCCGCCCCCTACACTCTACCCCCGATTCCCCCTCCCAACTCCCCCCCCACCCACCCCCACCCAAGCAAAAAAAAAAAAGGAAAAGAAAAGTAAAGTGGATAGAGTTCTGTGTTGTGTCGATCGATAAAAAAACCAACAAAAAAACAAAACCCCCAAAAAACAATGTGAATTTACCAGGGAGGTGGGTTTCTTGTTGTACTGTTAATGTTTCGTACACTCCGTGTCTGCGAGAAACAAACAACGCTACAGTGAATTAGATAGACAGGCAGACAGACAGACAGATAGATAGATAGATAAATCGATAATGTAGCATCGAAACTGTCGCTTCGTTTCCTTTTTCTTTTCTTTTTTTTTTTTTTTTTTTTTTTTTTCTCTCTCCTCACATTATAGTTGGGAAAGGAAGAAGAGTTCAAAAGGTGATATAGTGTCGTCTCATACATAAACACAGGTACGTTATGTGCGCGCTTCCACAACACACACACACACACACACACACACACACACACACACACACACACACACACACACACACACACACAACGCACACACACACAAACACATACAAGCACACACAGACATGCACACACACATACACATACAAGCACACACACACACACACAACACACACACAACACACAACACACACACACACACATACACACACACACACACACACACACACACACACACACACACACACACACACATTTATCACCAAAAAACAACAACAATAAAACCAAAACAAAGAGCACTTGCAGGGATCGCATCCCTGACAGCTCCAGCTGTCCAGTCCTTTAGAAATAAAGGCAGTGATAAGAACATCAACAACAACAACGACATCAACAACAACGCCATCAACAACAAAAGAACAACAACAATAAAAACAACAGCAGAGCAACAACAATAAAAACAACAACAAAAACAACAACAGCGATATCATCATCAACAACAACAGCAACAACAACAACAACAACAGTAACAACAGCAGCAGCAACAACAACAACAACAGCAGCAGCAGCAACAGCAACAACAACAACAGCAATATCATCATCAACAACAACAGCAACAACAACAACAACAGTAACAACAGCAGCAGCAACAACAACAACAACAACAACAACAACAGCAACAACAACAACAGCAACAAAAACAGCAACAACAACAGCAGTAACAATAAAAACAGCAAAAACAACAACACCAGCAACAACAACACCAGCAGCAACAACAACAGCAACAACAACAACAATAAAAACAACAACAACAACAACAGCAGCAACAGCAACAACACCAACAACAACAACAACAGCAACAATAAAAACAATAGCAACAACAAACAAAAGCAACAACAAAAACAGCAACAACAGCAGCAGAGTAACAAAAATAAAAACAACAGCAGAGCAACAACAATAAAAACAACAACAATAAAAACAACAACAACAACAAAAACACCGTCAATATGCGCGTCTGACCGGGTTCATCAAATCAGGTTGTCATCGTCATTGTCTCTCTTGCCTTCCCCCTCCTTAACCCCCTCCCCCCCCCCCCTCTCTCTCTCTCTCTCTCTCTCTCTCTCTCTCTCTGTCGCTTTCCCACGCGCATCCCCCGTTCACCCTAGCGCCCCCCCCACTCCTCCCCACCCCCAACCCCCCCCCCCCCCCCAACCCCCGCGCTTCCAGCCCCCCCTCTCTTCCTCCCCTGCCATCATATTGATGACCCAACAGCCGACACAAAGAAGATATCCACGAGAAAATCACAGCACAGCGGATTCACAGCCAGCAACACAGTCGTAGAAGGAGGGGAGAAAAAAGAGGATATCGAAAAGAAGAAGAAGAAGGAAAAGAAGAAGAAGGAGGTGGAGGAGGAGAATTTTTCATAAGTGTGCATGAGGAGAAGAAAGAAGAAGACGAAGAAGAAGTAGGAATTGGAGGAGGAGGAAGAAGAAGAAGGAAGAAGAAGGAGGAGGAGGAAGAAGAAGGAGGAGGAGGAGGAAGGAGAAGAAGAAAGAAGAAGAAGAAGGAGGAGGAGGAAGAAGAAGGAGAAGAAGAAGAAGGAGTAGAAGAAGAAGAAGGAGGAGGAGAGGAAGAAGAAGAAGGAGAAGGAGGAGGAAGAAGAAGAAGGAGAAGAAGAAGAAGTAAAAGAAGAAGAAGGAGGAGGAGGAAGAAGAAGAAGGAGGAGAAGAAGAAGAAGGAGAAGAAGAAGTAGTAGTAGTAGAAGAAGAAGAAGAAGGAGAAGAAGAAGTAGAAGAAGAAGAAAGAAGAAGGAGAAGGAGGAGGAGGAGGAAGAGGAAGAAGAAAAAGAAGTAGAAGAAGAAGAAAGAAAGAAGAAGGAGGAGGAGGAGAAGAAGGAGGAGGAGGAGGAGGAAGAAGAAGAAGAAGAACTCTTTCATAAGTGTACAATCTTACATCACACCTGCGCGCCGACAAAGATGCAAGCATTTTTTTGGACACACAGCGTCATAGCTTAGCAATGAATGCGCAGAATGTGTCTGTGGAGAAGAAAAAAAAGAAGAAAAAAAGGAGGAAAAGAAGAAGAAGGAGGAGGAGGGGAGAATTTTTCATAAGTGTGCATGAGGAGAAGAAAGAAGAAGACGAAGAAGAAGTAGGAAATGGAGGAGGAAGAAGAAGGAGAAGAAGAAGAAAGAAGAAGAAGAAGAAAGAAGAAGAAGGAGGAAGAAGAAGAAGGAGAAGAAGGAGAAGAAGAAGTAGTAGTAGAAGAAGGAGAAGAAGAAGTAGAAGAAGAAGAAGAAAGAAGAAGAAGGAGGAGGAAGAAGAAAAAGAAGTAGAAGAAGAAGAAGAAAGAAAGAAGAAGAAGAAGAAGAACTCTTTCATAAGTGTACAATCTTACATCACACCTGCGCGCCGACAAAGATGCAAGCATTTTTTTGGACACACAGCGTCATAGCTTAGCAATGAATGCACAGAACGTGTCTGTGGAGAAGGAAAAAAAAAACGTTTTTGTTTAAAATTAAAATTAATAGATTTTTTTTTTTTTTTAAAGAAGAAATCAGACGCCACTCTCTCGTCTGCTTAATGAAACCTGAAGCTCGATGAACGATCGACACACTTTCATAATGTCAAGGGAGAGAGAGAGACGAAACGAAATCTTATTTGAGAGACAGACAGACAGAGACAGAGAGACAGAGACAGAGATAGACAGACAGACAAAGAGTGAGAGAGAGAGAGACAGAGGCACAGAGAGAGAGACACAGACAGAGACAGAGAGACAGAGGGGAGAGAGAGAGACAGAGAGGCACAGAGAGAGAGACACACACACACACAGAGACAGAGAGACAGAGGGGCACAGAGAGAGAGAGACAGAGAGTGACAGAAAGACAGAGAGACAGAAACAGGGGGGCAGAGAGAGAGAGACAGAGAGAGACAGAGACAGAGAAGCAGAGAGAGAGGCAGAGAGAGAGAGAGGGGGGAGAACTCTGAACTGTTTAATGTACATCAGCTTTGGGCCACAATGTCTGTGTGTGAATGTGTGCGTGCCTGAAATCTGATTGAATGACACAGGAAACGAATGATGAGCGCCAAAGTGGCAGCCGTCAGTCGGGCTCTACCCAGGTAGGGCAACCTGTTGTGTAAATGACCCCGTGTTTTTTAAAACGCTTGGAGCTTGGTCTCCGACCGAGGATAGGCGCTATGTAAGTATCCATGTCAATTAATCAACAGGAGAAAAGAAAAAAAAGCAACATCTGCCTTCAGAAAGGAATATTGGCGTCCATCCGTCACGAGTGGCCATGGGTCTGCACCTTGGGGGTCCCCCCACTCTCTCTCTCTCTCTCCCTCTCTCTCCCTCTCTCTCTCTCTCAATCTCTCTCTCTCTCTCTCTCTCTCTCTTTCTCTCAGTGATCATTCCGCACACAAAAGTAAATCACTTGCAGAATTCATATTCAGAAGCTCTCACTCTCTCTCTCCCTTTCTCTGCTAATCTGTGTTTCTAAGTCTCTCTCTCTCTCTCTCTCTCTCTCTCTCTCTCTCTCTCTCTCTCTCTCTCTCTCTCTCCCTCTCTCCCTCTCCCTCCCTTTCTCTCCCCCCCTCTCTCTCTCCCTCTCTCTCTCTCTCCCCCCCTCTCCCTCTCTCTCCCTCTCCCTCCCCCCTCTCTCTCCCTCCTCTCTCTCTCTCCCTCCCTCTCTTTCTCTCCCTCTCCCTCCCCCCTCTCTCTCTTCCTCCTTCTCTCTCTCTCTCTCTCTCCCTCCCCCCCTCTCTCTCTCCTCCCCCCTCTCTCTCTTTCTTTCTCTCTCTCTCCACCCCTCTCTCTCTTTCCCTCTCGTCCTCTCTGTCTCTCTCTCTCTCTCAGTGCCAATTGCATATACATAAAATAAACTTTAATTAAGCACGCGCTGAATTCACGTTCAGAAACTCTCCGTCTCCCTCTCTGTCTTGTCTGTCTGTCTCTGCATCTGTCACTCTTTCTCTTGTCCATCTGTCTCTGCATCTGTCACCCTCTCTCTCTCTCTTGTCCATCTGTCTCTGCATCTGTCACTCTCTCTCTCTCTTGTCCATCTGTCTCTGCATCTGTCACCCTCTCTCTTGTCCATCTGTCTCTGCATCTGTCACTCTCTCTCTTGTCCATCTGTCTCTGCATCTGTCACCTCTCTCTCTCTTGTCCATCTGTCTCTGCATCTGTCACCCTCTCTCTTGTTCATCTGTCTCTGCATCTGCTATCCTCTCTCACTCTTGTCCATCTGTCTCTGCATCTGTCACCCCTCTCTCTCTCTCTTGTCCATCTGTCTGCATCTGTCACTCTCTCTTTTTGTCCATCTGTCTCTGCATCTGTTACCCTCTCTCTTGTCCATCTGTCTCTGCATCTGTCACTCTCTCTCTCTCTCTTGTCCATCTGTCTCTGCATCTGTCACTCTCTCTCTTGTCCATCTGTCTCTGCATCTGTCACCCTCTCTCTCATCTGTCTCTGCATCTGTCACCCTCTCTCTCTCTCTCTTGTCCATCTGTCTCTGCATCTGTCACCCTCTCTCTCTCTCTCTCTTGTCCATCTGTCTCTGCATCTGTCACCCTCTCTCTTGTCCATCTGTCTCTGCATCTGTCACTCTTTCTCTCTCTCTGTTTATTCACACAGTCTTTCTCCTCTTTTTCTTTTTCTTTTTTCTTCCTTCATTCGATAGGAAAAAAAACAACAAATAAAACTGCACGCAGGAAAAAGTACCAAAAAAAAAAAAATGGGTGGCGCTGTAATGTAGCGACGCGCTCTCCCTGGGGAGAGCAGCCCGAATTTCACACAGAGAAATGTGTTGTGATAAAAAGAGAAATACAACTACAAATTAAACAAATTCTTGCTTTCTCTCTCCGCGCTCCCCCATCTCTGTAATATGTATACAAGTCTTGTACAATACTTA
>NC_134883.1:8792312-8794812 GCF_041734735.1 Babylonia areolata
GAGAGAGGGGCGCGGGGGGGAGAGGGTGCGGGCCGCGGGCGGGGGTGTGGGGGGTTGGGCTGATTCCTCCTCCAATAAACAGCGTATCTCTGCCTTGGCTGAGGCTTGTGTGATATGATATGACCAGCTAACGGAGCTGGCAACAGAAAGAAGAAGATAGGGAAGGGAGAAGAGAAGGAACGAAAGAAAGACAAGAAAAAAATAAAAAAAGGAGACAGAGACAGGGGAGGGAGGGTGGATCGAGTGGGAGAAAGAAAGAAAAGAGAAAGAAGAATAGGTTGAAAGAAAAGAATAGGGATAAAAGAAGGACGGAAAGAAAACAGAGAGCTAACGAAAAGTTTCAGTTTCAGTTTCAGTAGCTCAAGGAGGCGTCACTGCGTTCGGACAAATCCATATACGCTACATACACCACATCTGTTAAGCAGATGCCTGACCAGCAGCGTAACCCAACGCGCTTAGTCAGGCCTTGAGAAAAAAAAAGGGGGGGGGGATAAATAATAGATAAATACATTAAAAAAACAACAACAGAAAACTACTACTAATAATAATGATATATATATAAGGTAAAATAAAGAAAGAAAAGACACACAGAAAGAAAGAAAGTAAGTAAGAAAGAAAGAAAGAAAGTATGAAAGAAGGAAGAAAGAAATTATGTAAGAAACAGATGCAAAAGAAAACTGTCGTGAGCTTTTTTTGTTTCTTTTCTTCTTTGCTTTCGAGCCTTTTCACGTGACTATTATGTTTATTTGTTTATTGTTTTTTTGGGTTTTTTTAGGACTGGTCATTAACTCTCTCCATACGAACGGCGAAAGAGACGACAGTTAACAGCGTTTGACCCCAATTACCATCATCAAAATATTGCAAGCGGAACGCTCTTATACTGAAGAGGTGAATGTTGACAAAGAATACCACAGTTCTGACGACGGAAGCTAAAGGTTGGGTCATTCAGACACCCACTGGACATCCGAGGGGTCTGTGTAGAGGAGAAGAGAGGACTGGCCGTACTGAGTGAGTTAATTAATCAACCATTACCCAATGTCGTCTTGTCCAACTTGTTGACGATGTAAGCAAGAAAACCGGAAGTGACCAGTTCAATCTTTAACCCTTTCACCGCCAAGCTCGCATTTATGCACAGGTGTGGTAGAGGACCCATGTCACTGAAAGGTTACCATTCATTAGTCTGTTATCCATGAACCTACTGCTCTTAATGTTCGGTGGTAGGATAGGCCATATTTTCTATACATCGCAGGGGGGGGGCGGGGGGGGGGATCCCCAGCTATTCTTAGCCACTGTCTTTTCTGTGTTTATACCACAAGGGAATTTTGTACTCTGAATTGACTGGCGGTGAAAGGGTTAAGGGCGATGAGGACTTGCCGAAAACAGGTGGGGGCGGGAGACGGGTGAGGTGGGGATAGAGGGGGTGGTGGGGGGGGGGTTAAAAACGAGTGAAGATCAAAACGACTTGCCGGAAACTTTTTTTTTTTTTTTTTTTTTAAATACTTTTTTTTGCATTCGCTACCATTTGTTTCGCTTGTTACGTTTAGCGACTTCTCTTTTACGAAGCCCATTTAGTGATTTTCTGTAATTATTGTATTTAGAGATAGTCATTCTAAATTCCACCCTCCAGCTTCACGGTTTCCCCCCCAACTCACCATTCATCTTCCCCCTCCTCCACCCCCTACTCTCATTAGCGATACACTCAAATGTAATAATAATAATAATAATAATAATAAAGTTTCACAAAATGTCTACAGTCACCAGCATGTGTGACGGGGACGGTTAAACAAAAAATTCATCATAACATGTCCATAACTCTATACCGATGCTAGGTATAATGTCTGTTATATGTTATAAACCTGCACTGTTGCACGTGATGAAAATGTGTCCACCTGGACCAAATTGATAGAACAATACATTATAAGTATAATGACTTATAAAAAATAATAATAATAATAATAATAAAATAAAATAAAATAAATAAATAAATTCATCATAACTGCCCGAAAACAGATGAATATTACTTTGTCTGTGGTCCTTGAGGGAAAGGAGAACTGAGAAGACCACGAGCCAGGGACTGTGGCTCTCTTGCTGCAGTTGGTGGCCATGTTGCATTGTGGAGTGATGGCCTAGAGGTAACGCGTCCAGGTGAAGGTCTATGTCTCTCGAACAAGGAGGCAGGATTGCACTAGCTCTTAGTGCTGCAGTCTTGCGTGATAGTTGGCTTTTTTGGGGAACCATCGCTGACTTTACCCTGTGCCCTCTTGCCCAAGAGAGTCTCCACCACAATCAAAACCTAGCCCTGATAATCGGGACAGCAGTTCCCTCCACTGCTGCCTGTTCTGGCTGGTCATAGTTGGAGATGACTGACTATCATACAACACCACAGCCACACAGAATATCATCTGATAAAGAGAAATTCATATAGCTATAGTGGAGTGATGGCCTAGAGGTAACGCGTCCGCCTAGGAAGCGAGAGAATCTGAGTGCGCTGGTTCGAATC
>NC_134883.1:8802312-8804812 GCF_041734735.1 Babylonia areolata
TGACACGTCAGATGTCGCCTCAGGACGTCGCCATTAGGCACATTGTGTGTCCTTCATTTGTCGCCCGACGGGGCGGTCATTGTAGACTCCTCGCCACCTACAACTCTTGTCACAGGCTATATAATTATATTGTACTGTGTGTTGTGTTGTATTTGTGGTGTGTGTGTGTGTGTGTGCGTGTGCGTGTGTGTGTGTGTGTGTGTGTGTGTTGTGTGCGTTTGTGTGCGTGCGTGTGTGTGTGTGTGTATGTGTGTGTGTGTGTGTGTGTGTTGTATGTGTGTGTGTGTGTGTGTGTGTGTGTGTGTGTGTGTGTGTGTGTGTGTGTGTGTGTGTGTGTGTGTGTGTGTGTGTGTGTGTGTAGTATTGGTACTGTATTTGCTTTGTATTGTATTGTGTTGTATTGTATTGTATTTTATTGCTTTTTGTCACGACATATTCTTCTTCTTCTTTGTGAAATTAGGGCTGCTCTACACGTGAAGATCGTGTGGTCACAGTGCAGCAACACACACACACACACACACACACACACACAGAGATACACATATATATATATATTATTATATACATAGAGAGAGAGAGAGAGAGAGAATCTTTTGTTCGTTGCACGAGCCACTCAGACAATCCTGTAGACAATAATAATTGAACCACCACATTTTTCAAGTCCCCCACCACTTCCGCTTCAACACGTGTGGCGACAGACAGCACTGAACAGCAGCACAGCGCACTAGCAGGACCTGCAGCCGGAACGATTCCGTCAAGTGTCCCCGGCTCCACTCAGATAAAAAGCGAAATATTGAAGGACATATATGACGGGCGCAATAGCCGAGTGGTTAAAGCGTTGGACTGTCAATCTGAGGATCCCGGGTTCGAATCACGGTGACCGCGCCTGGTGGGTAAATGGTGGAGATTTTACCGATCTCCCAGGTCAACATATGTGCAGACCTGTTAGTGCCTGACCGTATTTATTTATTTATTTGTTTGTTTATTTATCAGGTGTATTACACAAGAAATGCTTGAAGCAGTGACATGACCCAATCGAGTAATAACACACACACACACACACACACACAGAGAGAGAGAGAGAGAGAGACTAGCGTCCAGACCATCACTCAAGGTCTAGTGGAGGAGGAGAAAATACTGGCGACTGCCGGTGTGATTCGAACCAGTGTGTTCAGATTCTCTCGCTTCCTACGCGCACGCGTTAACTCTAGGCCAAATACTCCACACAGCAACAAGTGATATACCGAAAAACAGAGGTCCCGTGTGTAGCATGCATTTAACGCACGTAAAAGAACCCACGGCAACAAAAGGGTTGTCCCTGGGGAAATTCTGTAAAAAAAAAATAAAATAAAACTAAAAAATAAAATAAAAATAATAACTAATTTTTTTAAAATCCACTTCGGTAGGACAGCAAATAAAATTGCATACAAAAAAAAAAAAATTTTTTTTAAATGGGTGGCGCTGTCAGTGTTACAACGCGCTGTCCCTGGGGAGAGCATCTCGAATTTCACAGAGAGAATTCTGTTGTGACAACAACAAAAAAAGTAACACACACACACACAGACACACACACACATATACACAAACACACACACACACACACACACAAACGGCCATGAACTGGGACATGTCGCACTGTTATCAGCTAGGTGCAGACCTGAGATCAATCTGACCCAACACCGTCTGCTGACGTCTTTTCTATCGTCTCTGACGTCATCCACAGTTTTGACGGCATCGATCCCGCTCACTGGCGTTGTGGGCCGGAGATGTGGCAGCAGTTTGGGTTTTTTTTGATGACGACTTTGTTTTTTGTCGTGTGTTCATAACATTCATTTGTTATCATTCGTCGACTTTAAAAAAAAAAATGTTTGTTGTCTGTATTGGTGATTGTTTTTTTTTTTTTTTTTTTTGCGACATTGTTTTAAGTTTGACAACATTCATACTGGCTTGTTTGTTGTCTGTATTGGTGATTGTTTTTTTGCGACATTGTTTTAAGTTTGACAACATTCATACTAGCTTGTTTGTTGTCTGTATTGGTGATTGTTTTTTTTTTGTTTTTTTGCGACATTGTTTTAAGTTTGACAACATTCATACTAGCTTGTTTGTTGTCTGTATTGGTGATTGTTTTTTTTGCGACATTGTTTTAAGTTTGACAACATCCATACTAGCTCATGTATCATATTCATCTGTTTACCATATATTGATATAGTGACAAGTGATAAGAAACTCTAGGGAGAGCTGGACAGTACAAGGTCTTCAGAGAAGAAGTCCCCCTCAGTCAAGTGTTTCGGCCCTTAACTCCTTACACTCTAAGGGGGCCAGGCCGCACCCAGGTCATGACTCCTGGATGCCCTTGTATTGCCGCCTTTTCTCTCTCTCTCTCTTTTTTTTTTCCTGGTCCTCAGCAGGTTCGAACCCGCGCCTCCAGGGTGGTCGCCACTTCAGGACTGAGTCACCTTTTCTGGCAGAGTTTTTACCACTGAGCCATCATACGCCAGAT
>NC_134883.1:8837312-8847312 GCF_041734735.1 Babylonia areolata
GTTACGCTGCTGGTCAGGCCTCTGCTTGGCAGATGTGGTGTAGCGTATATGGATTTGTCCGAACGCAGTGACGCCTCCTTGAGCTACTGAAACTGAAACTGAAAACTGCTGGTCAGGCATCTGTCTTCCAGATGTGCTGTGGCGTATAATGATGGAGATTTTTTTTTTTTTTTATCCGAACGTAGTGTACGCGTCCTTGAAGAGATTGAAACTGAAACTGAAACTGAAAACTCACCGACCAGACTCCCCAGTCTCTCCCTCTTCCCTCCTCCTCCTCCTCCTCCTCCTCCTCCTGCCCTACCTCTGTACTCTTACACTCCTCACCCACCCACCGCACCCCACCACCCCTCCCTACACCCGCCGTGGGGATACGGTAGGGATGGGAGTGAGTGTGTGTGTGTGTGTGGGGGGGGGGGAGATAGCGGGGGGTGTCTTTCAGTATAAACAGCATCATCATCTGCCCGTCTTCTGGAAATTCTGTGTGCTAGACATTGTTTTTTTCTTTTCTTTTCTATTGCTTTCTTCATTTTCTGCGTCTTTGGTGGTTGTTTTTTTTTTTCTTGCTCCACTGTTGTTCCCTCCCCCCCCCCCTTTTTTTTTTTCTTCCTTCCCAGTCCATTCTCTCTTTTTTTTCTTTTTTTTTCTTTTTTTTTCAAAGCAAGCCTTGACACTTTTTTTTCTTCTTCTTCTTCTCTTTCCCGCAGTCTGTGATGTACTGTCTGTGCTGGGGTTGTTTTTTTTTTTGTTTTGTTTTTTTTGTTTTTTTGTTTTTTGCTCTGGCGATTAGGGAGTGAAATTATGATCACTGGGATGGGCACTAGCTGTCCATTCTGCAGTGTTGTTTGTCTATAATAAAATTGGCTTTTTTTTTTTTTGAGTATTTTTGTTTTTGTTTTTTTACCGGGGGTTTTTTTCTGGGGGGGGGTGGGGCCGGGGGGAAAAAAAGGGTGGAATTTTGGCTCCCGGGCACGGGAAAAAAACCTTGGGGGGCCCTTTCCCCCCTTTGGGAAAACCCTAAATGGTTTAAAAATCCTGAAACCCAGTCCTTTTTTCCCAAAAAAACCCAAACCCCCCCCCGGGGTTGGGGTTCCAATGGGGGTGGTATCCCAATTTTGCCCTGGGTAAACTGTCGGGGTTTTTTTGGGAAAATTATTCGTTTGTTTCGTTTGGGAAGGTTTTTTTTTGGTTTTTTTTTTTGGGGGGGGGGATTAAAAAACCGTCAAGGTGGGGGCCCTTTCGCCGGGGTGGGTTCTTTTTTGGAAAGGGGGTTTAAAAAATTTAAGTTAATGTGCATGAACTGTTTTTTGGGGGGGTTTTTGGTGGGTAAATTTTTCCCCCTTCCTTTTTTTAAAAATATTATTTTTAATAAATGTGAAAATTTTTTTTTAGGGACGGGGGGTTGACCCTTTTTGTATGGGGGTTTTGACAGTCTGATAATATAAGGGGGCCCATTTTGGGCGGTGGGGCCGGACTATAACCAACAACAATATATAAAACCCCAAAAAACCCCCCAACCCCCCATACCCAAACTCCAAAATTTCCCCCCTCCTCCCCTCCCCCTCCCCCCCTTCCCCCCCTTTCCCAACCCCCCCCTCCCCCCCCCCCCCCCCTCTCCCCCCCCCCCCCCATTTTGGTGTAGGCGGGCCCATTTTTGCCTGGGCATTTTTCCACTTTCCTTCAAAAAGGGAAAAACAACCCCCAGGGGGGGCCCCAAGCCTGCCCACGTAAAGGGATAGAGGGGGGGGGGGGTTTGGGAGGGGGGGGGGGGGGGGGGGGACAAAAAAAGTTTCTTTGGAAAATTGAACTGTGGGGAAATCGATTCGCTCTTCTTTTCTTTTCTTTTCTTTTTTTCTTTTTTTTTTTTCCTTTTTTTTTTTTTTGGGCCCTTTTTTGGCCCCTTCTGTTTCCCACCCCACCCTCCTTTTTCTTTTTTTTTTCACCGACTGTCCTTCCCTGTTGCTCGCTGGCTTGTGTCTGTTTAAAACTCCCCGGGTACTATTTGCTACTACTACAAATTTTTATTTTACTACTCCCTACTGTTTGGCCGTCCCCTGTTTGCGGGCTGCTGTTTTATATCCCTAAAAAATACTACTTACTATTTACCTTTGCTGGCTGCTGTTGTTTTGTTTTTGCGGGCTCCCTTTACTTTCTACTGCTTACTACTCAAACTACTCTACAAACTTCCCTTACTCTTTTTTAAAAAAAAGTGCTGCTGTTACTACTTTTTACGAACTATATACTACTCCCCTACTTTTTTGTTTTGTTTGGTGCTGTTTGGCTCCCTTTTTGCCTGCAAACATCCCTACTATATACCAAATTTTTTGCGGCTTGTGCTGTTTTAACTACATACTATATTAAACCTATTTATACTATTTTTTTTGCTGCTGCTGTGCTCGCTCTAATATTTTACTACTACTACTACCCCTGCTTGCTCTTACTATTTTATTTACTACTACTACTAACTACTACTATACTACTACTACAAACTATTTTCAAATTGCTGCTGCTGCTGCTGCCTTTGCTTTTGGCAAACTGTTTCCCCTACTACAAACTATACTCCCCTATTTTTTTAATTTTTTACTACTACAAACTATATACTACTATTTTTAAATTCTATTTAAACTATGTACTATTTTGTTATACTACTACTCCCTACTACTATACTATTTGCGCTGGGGCTGCGGGGGTGCTACTCTATATTTAACCCCTCCCTATTTGCGGGGCTGTGTTTGCTACCAAATTATGCTCTGCTTTTTTTTGCTGCTCCCTGCTACTACTGCTCCCTAACTACTACTCTCCCTGCTGCTGCTGTTGCTGCTTCTCTACTATCCCTACTTCAAACTGCGGCGGGCGGGCTGTTTGGGGTTTTGCTACTACTACTACTACAAACTACTACTACTATTTACTACTTCCTCTGCGGTTTCTGCGGGTTTTTGCTGCTGTGCTACAAAACTCTAATACTACTACTCTTCTACTCCCTACTCCCTTATGCGGCTGCGTTACTGCGGGGCTGCTGCTTTTCTCCCCTTAACTACTCTATATTCTACTACTACAAATTGCTGCTGCTTTTTCCCCTGCGGGTGTTTACAAAACTCTATTTACTACAAATATTTTTGCGCTGCTGCTGTCCCTTAAATTCCCCTCCCTTACTCTACTATTTTCCCCCTGTGCGGGTGCTTTTGCTGCTTTTGCTACTACAAATTTACTACTACTACACTACTACTACTACTGCTGTTGTTGTTGCGCGGGCCTGTGTGAAATGTTTTCGCTCGGGGTTTTTTTTTTTTTCTTTTTTTCTTTTGGGTCGCTTTTCGTCCCCTCCCTTTTTCTTGTTCTTTTCGTGTTTTTTTTTTTTTTTTTCTTTTGTCTTCCCACCTTATTTTTTTTCCTTTTTTTTTGGGATACATAAGAAAAACTCTCATGCTGTCGCTGTTTGCTCCGGGTTTGCTACTTCGACGATTGCTATTTGTGTTTCTGCTGCACCCTGCTTGCGGGCTCCCTTTTGGGTTGCTGCGGGCTTTTGTAAAAACCCAAATTCCAATTATTACTCCCACCCCCCGCCGCCCGGTAAAACCGACGTATTTTTGCTCCCCCAAAGACATAAATTAATAGGGTCTTTCCCTTGTACTAAAATTGATGAGAATTGTTATAAAAATTTAAAAATAAAGATGATATGTTTAACCCTTGATGATAAATTTCATAACGAAGTTTAGTAAGAAACAAAACAATGTTCATCATCCCCCATCTTCATCATTACTTTCATCATCATCTTTCACAACAGCTCATAAAGCTGCCCTGCGCCCACACAAAGCTCAGCGTTTTGCCGCAACAACAACAACAAAAAGCAGCAAAAACCCTTCAACAACAAAACGAAAAAAAAAACGAAAATTTAACCCACCACCACAAAAACAACAAACAAAACAACCCCACACTACTCTCTCCCAAAAAGTACTGCAAATTTACTAAAACCCCTATTTCCCTACAAACCACGACTAGGGGCCACTTTTGGTGTTGCGCTACGCTGCGAACACACGCAGGGCCCCCCCGCGTTTTTTATATGAAAAAACTCCTGGTGTGCTGTTTGATATTCGGGGGGCTGGGGGTGGGGGTTGGGGCGGGGGTGTATGTTTACTGATAAGAACGTGATTATGTCGTAACTATTCTGATTCAGGTAGTGGCCCCTCCCTTGCCCCAGTACTGAATCGATGAGAGGAGCGAATTCAACCCAGCCACCCCGTAGCGAAGTGGTTAGGTGTCGCGGACTGGACAAACGGGGAGAGGTAGGTTTGAATCCCATCAGAGGTGGGTTCAAATCAGATCAAATCAAATCAAAAACACTTTATTAATCCATTATGGAAATCAGCTTGTGCAATATTTTTTTTTCCTTGCCAAAGTTGAGTGTGCTGTTGTGTCAAAATGGGAAGATTGGGGCCATAATGGTGATGATGATGATGATGATGGTGATGGTATGGATACTTATACAGTGCCTATCTTTGATCGGAGACCTGGTTCTTTTTCTTCTTGGTAGTCCGTCAGGAGCCGACGATAACAAGGTCTGTGAACTCAGCGATGACAGCGCATGTGACTCCGCAGCCCAGAGCTGGAAGCACTCAGGCTCCTACAGGTGTCGCAGCGATGGTCTGAGTTTTGGACTGAGAAGAACGAAGCCCTGTGTCGTTTGTCCCTCACGGCGGCTAGACGCAGTCGTCTGTCCTCTTCAAAGGCAGCTGTTGGTTTGGAGGTGAGAGACCTCCAGGATGATCTGTCTGCAGCAGAGGCTTTGCGCTTGCGTGGCTGGGTGTTGCACCATCTGAGGTCGCTCTTCAGAGTGTCTTTGTACCTCAGTTTGTGCCTTCCCTGTCTGCGTTGGACCTTCTTGAGATTGAGTTGTCTGGGGATGCGGCTGTCGTCCATTCTGATGACATGACCAGTCCAGCGTAGCTGAGCCTTCAGCAACAATGACTCGATGCTTGTCAAACCAGCTTTGTCCAACACCTCTTGGTTTATGACTTTGTCCTGCCAGCGGATGCCCATGATCATGCGCAGCAATCTCCTGTGGAACTGTTCTATCTGCTTGATGTGCCGTCGATACAGGGTGCACGTTTCACATCATTACAGTAGTGAAGAAAGAACTACGGCCTTGTAGATCTTTATCTTTGTAGACAGTCTTATGCCTTTCTGCGGGAGATTTTCACTTTCAGTGCTCCAAGGGCCGTGCTGGCTTTCTGGATCCTGGGCATGATTTCTTTATCCTGTGATCCATCTGCAGAGTTAGTGCTGCTCCCAGATACTTGAAGCTCTCCACACACTTCAGTTGGACACCATCAATGGTAATGGCTGGCTGGGGGAGACGGGGGGGGGGGGGGGGGGGGGGGGGGGGGGGGGGGGGGGGGGGGGGGGGGGGGGGGGGGGGGGGGGGGGGCTTGGCTGTGTTGGGGGCGGCTTGGACCAGGACCTCCGTTTTTTTTTTTTCCCAAGACTGATTGTCAGTCCGATTAGCTTGAATGTTTCTGCAAAGTGTTCGACAGTGACCTGCAGGTGGTTCTCCTTCATCCGCAAAGAGGTTGGGCTTCAAGGATGGGTTTCTCCAAGCGCTGCACTAACACGGGGTCATTTGCACCACAGGCTGCCTGCCTGGCTAGAGCCCACTGACGGCTGCCACACAGTCGAGGGTCGTCCGCTTCGTGGGTGTGTCTTTGGGGAGGGGGGGTGGGTGTGGGGGGGGGGGGGTTGTTGCTCCAAATGTTCTGGCCGACGCATCATCTCTCAAGACATGGAGAGTTGATTAGATTTCAGTCCCCTGCCTAAATGGACACCCCCTCCCCTCTCCGCTCCCCCCCCCTCTCCGCTCCCCCCCCCCCTCCGCTCCCCCCTCTCTCCGCTCCCCCCCTCTCTCCGCTCCCCCCTCTCCGCTCCCCCCTCTCTCCGCTCCCCCACTCTCCGCTCCCCCCCTCTCTCCGCTCCCCCCTCTCCGCTCCCCCCTCTCTCCGCTCCCCCACTCTCCGCTTCCCCCCCCTCTCCGCTCCCCCCCTCTCCGCTCCCCCCTCTCTCCGCTCCCCCACTCTCCGCTCCCCCCCCCTCTCCGCTCCCCCCCCCTCTCCGCTCCCCCCCCCTCTCTCCGCTCCCCCCTCTCTCCGCTCCCCCCTCTCTCTCCGCTCCCCCCTCCCTCCGCTCCCCCCTCTCCGCTCCCCCCCCCTCTCCGCTCCCCCCTCTCCGCTCCCCCCCCCCTCTCTCCGCTCCCCCCCTCTCTCCGCTCCCCCCTCTCCGCTGCCCCCCCCTCTCCGCTCCCCCCCCTCTCCGCTCCCCCCCCCTCTCCGCTCCCCCCCCCCCCTCTCCGCTCCCCCCCTCTCCGCTCCACCTCCCCCATTAGCAGGTTCGTCATAACCCTCGAACATCAGTCATCTTCATCGACAAATATAGAAAACAAAATGTCCCAAATTCACAAACTAAAAGTTATGTATGTATGTATGTATGTGTTGTATGTATGTATGCATGTGAGAGAGAGAGAGAGAGAGAGAGAGAGAGAGTGAGAGAGACAGACAGACAAACAGGCAGGGAGCTTGTTTGCTTGCTTGTGTACATCCATGCGGGCGTGTCATTCAGTGGATGAGTGAGAGGGTGTGTGTGTGTGTGTGTGTGTGTACGTGCGTGCATGAGTGATTGAGTAAGTGTACGTGTGTACGTGCGAGGTTTTCTGATAAAAAGTGTTGTCAGGTGGAACAGATTTATGCATTGTCAGTGTCACAGACGGAGGTGCAGACAGAGAGACAGACAGACAGAGAAGGGAGAGAGAAAGAGAGAGAGAGAGAGAGATGGGGAGCGTGTGAGTGAGAAAGAGAGTTTCAGGGAGAACGAGAGATAAAAGAAACAGGGACAGGGACAAATATGGCAGCAGATACACACACACACACACACACACACACACACACACATACACACGCGCGCGCGCGCGCGCAACACACACGCACACACACACACAACACAACACAACACAACACACACACACACGCACACACACAAACAACACACACACACAGACACGCAACACACACACACACACACACAGAGCACACACACACACACACACACACACACACACACACACACACACAACACGCACAAACACAAAACAGATACACACACACACACAAACACACACAAACATACACACACACACACACACACACACACACACAGAAACCACACACACACACACACACATACACACAACACACACACACACACACACACACACACACACACACACACACACACACACGCAACACACACACACGCAACACACACACACACACACACACACCCACACACACATACAACACACACACACACACACACACACACACAGAAACCACACACACACACAAACACACACACACACACACACAGAAACCACACACACACACACACACACCCACACACACACACACACACACACAACACACACACCCACACACACACACACACACACACACACACACACACACACACACACACACACACACACACACACACACACACACAGTGAGAGTCAGTGCCCCGTGTGATGGTTGTCCTACTAACTGCAGGGTGATGGGGACCAGCTCATGCATAATGCGCTTTGCGTGTTTGGCACTGCCCATCGTCCTTGAGCCTCTGGTGCTATCCGTTTGGTGTCTGTCTGTCTGTCTGTGTGTCTATCTATGTGTGTGTCTTCCTACTTTTGTCTGTCTGTCTGTCTGTCTGCCTGTCTGTCTATCTATGTGTGTGTCTTCCTACTCTGTCTGTCTGTCTGTCTGTCTATGTATGTGTGTCTTCCTACTTTTGTCTGTCTGTCTGTCTGCCTGTCTGTCTATCTATGTGTGTGTCTTCCTACTCTGTTTGTCACCAGTCTGCGTGTCCGCCTGTCTGTCTGTACGTACATGTGTGTGTGTCTACCTATGTGTCTGTCTGTCTGTCTGTCTCCCTGTGTGTTTATCCGTCAGCCTGTCTACATGTGTGTCTGTCTGTGTGTGTGTGTCTGTCCAACAGTCTGTCTGTCTCCCTGTGTTTTATCCGTCAGCCTGTCTACATGTGTGTCTGTCTGTGTGTGTGTGTCTGTCCAACAGTCTGTCTGTCTCCCTGTGTGTTTTATCCGTCAGCCTGTCTACATGTGTGTCTGTCTGTGTGTGTGTGTCTGTCCAACAGTCTGTCTGTCTCCCTGTGTGTTTATCCGTCAGCCTGTCTACATGTGTGTCTGTCTGTGTGTGTGTGTCTGTCCAACAGTCTGTCTGTCTCCCTGTGTGTTTATCCGTCAGCCTGTCTACATGTGTGTCTGTCTGTGTGTGTGTGTCTGTCCAACAGTCTGTCTGTCTCCCTGTGTGTTTATCCGTCAGCCTGTCTACATGTGTGTCTGTCTGTGTGTGTGTGTCTGTCCAACAGTCTGTCTGTCTCCCTGTGTGTTTTATCCGTCAGCCTGTCTACATGTGTGTCTGTCTGTGTGTGTGTCTGTCCAACAGTCTGTCTGTCTCCCTGTGTGTTTATCCGTCAGCCTGTCTACATGTGTGTCTGTCTGTGTGTGTGTCTGTCCAACAGTCTGTCTGTCTCCCTGTGTGTTTATCCGTCAGCCTGTCTACATGTGTGTCTGTCTGTGTGTGTGTGTCTGTCCAACAGTCTGTCTGTCTCCCTGTGTGTTTATCCGTCAGCCTGTCTACATGTGTGGCTGTCTGTGTGTGTGTCTGTCCAACAGTCTGTCTGTCTCCCTATGTGTTTATCCGTCAGCCTGTCTACATGTGTGTCTGTCTGTGTGTGTGTGTCTGTCCAACAGTCTGTCTGTCTCCCTGTGTGTTTATCCGTCAGCCTGTCTACATGTGTGTCTGTCTGTGTGTGTGTCTGTCCAACAGTCTGTCTGTCTCCCTGTGTGTTTATTCCGTCAGCCTGTCTACATGTGTGTCTGTCTGTGTGTGTGTGTCTGTCCAACAGTCTGTCTGTCTCCCTGTGTGTTTATCCGTCAGCCTGTCTACATGTGTGTCTGTCTGTGTGTGTGTCTGTCCAACAGTCTGTCTGTCTCCTGTGTGTTTATCCGTCAGCCTGTCTACATGTGTGTCTGTCTGTGTGTGTGTCTGTCCAACAGTCTGTCTGTCTCCCTGTGTGTTTATCCGTCAGCCTGTCTACATGTGTGTCTGTCTGTGTGTGTGTCTGTCTAACAGTCTGTCTGTCTCCCTGTGTGTTTATCCGTCAGCCTGTCTACATGTGTGTCTGTCTGTCTGTGTGTCTGTCTAACAGTCTGTCTGTCTCCCTGTGTGTTTATCCGTCAGCCTGTCTACATGTGTGTCTGTCTGTCTGTGTGTCTGTCTAACAGTCTGTCTGTCTCCCTGTCTGTTTATCCGTCAGCCTGTCTACATGTGTGTCTGTCTATCTGTGTGTCTGTCCAACAGTCTGTCTGTCTCCCTGTGTGTTTATCCGTCAGTCTGTCTACATGGGTCTCTGTCTACCTGTCTGCCTGTGTGTCTGGGAAAGAGACAGATAGAAAGGTCAAGACAGTTAGACAGAGACAGAGACAGAACGAGAGAGAGGGGGGGGAGAGAGAGGGAGGGAGAGAGAGAGAGAGAGAGAGCACGATAACATTATTATTTTAACGGAGGGTAATGAATAAGCAAATTTATGCACGTGTTTTTATTGTTGATTTATTCTCTTTCGATCCCGCCGTAAATAGATATATATGTATGTATGTATGTATGTATTATCAGAAGAAAATAAGAGACGAAAAAATACAATGACAGAATGACAGAGAGAGAAGAAGAGAGAGAGAGAGAGAGGGAGAGAGTGTGAGAGAGAGTGAGAAAGAGAGTGAGAGAGAATGAGAGAGAGTAACAGATAAAGAGAGAGAGAGAGAGTGAGAGAGAAAGAGAGAGAGATTCAGAGAAAGAGAGAGAGAGAGAGAGAGGAAGGAAGGGAGAGATGGAGAGAGACAGACAGAAACAAGCAGACACACATAATACTTTAGACAAGAGACAGAGAGAGA
>NC_134883.1:8849812-8852312 GCF_041734735.1 Babylonia areolata
GGGGAGAGAGAGAAAGAGAGGGGAGTGAGAGAGAAAGAGAAGAGAGGGGAGTGAGAGAGAAAGAGAGGGGAGTGAGAGAAAGAGAGGGGAGTGAGAGAGAAAGAGAGGGGAGTGAGAGAAAGAGAAGAGAGGGGAGTGAGAGAGAAAGAGAGGGGAGTGAGAGAAAGAGAGGGGAGTGAGAGAAAAAGAGGGGAAGAGAGGGGAGTGAGAGAGAGGGGAAGAGAGGGGAGTGAGAGAAAGAGAGGGGAGTTAGAGAAAGAGAGGGGAAGAGAGGGTAGTGAGAGAAAGAGAGGGGAGTGACAGAAAGAGAGGGGAGGGGAGTGAGAGAAAGAGAGAAGAGAGGGGAGTGAGAGAAAGAGAGGGGAGAGAGAGAGAAAGAGAGGGGAGTGAGAGAAAGAGAGGGGGGAGGTGGAACGAATATCAATCAAGTGAGACTCGCTCGGGTCGATACAGTGTCATTCTCAAGACATACTTCATACCATTTTTGGTTTTCCACATCGATCGGTCTGTGAGAGAGAGAGTGTGTGTTCATGCAAGTGTGTGTTTGTGCTTGTGTGTGTGTGTGTGTGTGTGTGTGTGTGTGTGTGTGTGTGTGTGTGTGTGTGTGTGTGTGTGTGTGTGTGTGTGTGTGTGTGTGTGTGTGCACGAGCGCGCGGGTTCAAAAGAGTGATTAGATTTTTTTTGCCTGTTGCACGAACTAGTGTTTTGTTATTCGTTTTCAGTTTGTTGTTGCCGCGACACATGCTGCGATGCTAATTCTCTCTCTCTCTCTCTCTCTCTCTCTCTCTCTCTCTCTCTCTCTCTCTCTCTCTCTCTCTCTCTCTCTCTCTTTCTCTCTGAGTGTGTGTGTGTGTATTAGTGTGTGTGTGTGCGCGCGTGTGTGCGTGTGTGTGTTACTCGCTTCCGTTCCGTACAGATGTGAGCGATGTTGTGTCTCTCGGTTTGACGCTGTGTTATACTCGTATATTATACATGTATTAAGTATTCAGTATAACTACATTTATATGCGTACATGTTTGTGTGTCTCTTAGAACAACGGCAGATGTGTAAGTCGGCCAAAGTGCTAATATCTTCACCGTTGGAAAATAAAGATTCATTCATTCATTCATTCTCTCTCTCTCTGTCTGTCTGTCTGTCTGTCTTGAAATCGCTACTTCGTAATCTGTTCTATTACTTTGCATTAATGCTTGGTTTTTGTTCTGGGTTTGATTATTATTATGTTTCACACTCTATGTTTGTGTATATTATACATTGTTTGCACACCCCTTCTTTAGGGGCCATGGCCTATAATGAATAAATCATCCGTCTCCGTCTCTCTCTCTCTCTCTCTCTCTCTCTCTGTTGTCTGTCTGTGCGTCTGTGTGTCTGTGTCTCGGTCTGTTTATGACTGTCTCTAGTTCTCTCTCTCTCTCTCTCTCTCTCTCTGAGACTTATCGCTAAAATACGCACTACAGGGTCAGTAGCACGTAAAAACCTTTCGTCATTCTTTGCATAGAAGACTTGCTCACTTGTAACTTCTCTAAGAGATTTGTGGGTCCCTGGATTCTCCTCCTGGGATTGAATCAGTTCCTCAACACGGTCCTTGTTCTCCTCCGAACATACAGTCTTGGGTCTCCCAATGCCAGTTTTACGTGGTACTGACCCTGTAGTGCGTATTTTAGCGATAAGTCTGTTTTCAATGACATGACTCCACCCCTTGCCTGAAAATTCCTTCACGATTCTTATAATAATAATAATAATAATAATGGATACTTATATAGCACACTATCCAGAAATCTGCTCTAGGTGCTTTACAAAAACGCTTTTGATAACATAAAACATTATATCTATGTTACATACACACACCAAAATGTGACCACACACACACGCGCGCGCGTGCGCGCGCGCACGCACGCACACACACACACACACACACACACACACACACACACACACACTGCATACATACATTTTAACATACATGTGTATCTAACAGCTACCCTAACACATACGCACACATAGGCAGGCACAAACTTACATAGACACACGCACACACAATACACATTCACATACATGCATGTAGTTGTGGACCTGCCACAATTGAACTTATTGCTGAGGGAAAAGGTGAGTTTTGAGACGAGATTTAAAAGATGCGAGGGAATCAGAATGACGTAGGTTATCAGGGAGCTTGTTCCACGTCTTTGGCGATTGAAAAGAAAACGATCTGTGTCCATAGGTCTTACATCTGACGTGAGGTATCCTGAGAAGTCGAGTATCAGAGGAAGAACGGAGCTGGCGAGACGGGGTATAGATATGGATGAGTTCAGAAAGATACTTGGGGCCAGATCCGTTGACTGCAGAAAAGGTCAGAGTGGATAGCTTATAGTCTTCTTCCACACCAGCCTTTCTGCTTGAAACCGTTTTCAATGGTAACCTTATAACTTTCACTCAAAGGCATGGTTGATCCTTCCAAACTGAAACTTTGGACAGAACTGATTTTGAATACAGACGACAATAATAA
>NC_134883.1:8857312-8859812 GCF_041734735.1 Babylonia areolata
CTATCCCCTCTGTATTTCTCATTAATTTTTCTCTCTCCCCCCTCCACCCCCCCACACTACCCCCCAACCCCAACCCCACACACCTTTTATCTCTTCCCCCCCACCACCCCCGCTCCCCCTCTCTCTTTCTTCCCCCCACCTCCGCCACCCCGTTCACCCAATGCCTTCCCTCCCCTTAACCCCACCACCCCACCCCACCCCACCCCCACTTTTCCAACTGCAGCCCACAAGGTACAAAATGGTCATTCAGCCCCCCCCCCCCCCCCCGCACCCCCTCCCCCGCCCCCCCGCCCCCCGCCCCCCGCCCCTATTCTTCCGTCCTCTAATGTTATTAGCTTTCCACTACCGTACCGACGTCCGTGCACATAATCATGTGTATGATGGTGGTCTACTGGCGTGCGAGTACGCACTTTTTTTTTTCTTTTTTTTCTTTTTTCTTTTTCGTGGTTAAGGTTCTTACTCTTCTTCTTCTTCTTCTTCTCCTTCTTCTTCTTCTCCTTCATTATAATAATGATAATAATAATAATAACAACAACAATAATGATGATGATGATGTTAACAACAACAATGATAATGATAATAATAATGATGATGATGACGATAATAATAATGATAATAATAGTAATACTACTACTACTACTACTACTACTACTACTACTAATAATAATAATAATAATAATAATGATGATGATGATGATGATATGATGATGATAATAATAATAATAATAATCATGATGATGATGATATGATAATAATAATAATGATGATGATGATGATAATCATGATAATAATAAATGCAGATTTATATAGGGCTCACCGCGCTTTACAATAAAATATACAAATTTAAGACTAAGTGACTTAAAAATATGTACAAAGTCAACACAGTCTCACACGACATTGGCTAAAGTACACGTAATGCAAGACCAAGAGACATGGAAATATGTCAATCAAACACAGGCACCATCACAGTCCCCAAATCACACACAGGCGCAAATCACAGCAAAACAGAGCACATCACATTCATCATTGTCAAAAAAAAACAGATAAATATAAATGAAATAAGATCAACACCAAAGGAGCCAGACATCACGAAAACCACACTGAAATCATCACAGATGCATACAACTCGACAAAAAAAAAAAAGAGGACATCCAGCAAATAAAATCACAGCAGAAGGGAAAAAAAGTTTCAGTGAGAAAAGTAGTTTGAAAAGATATATTTTGAGTTTCTCTCTTGAATGCGGATGTTGGGGGTGTAACGGAGGTGTGAGGGCAGTGAATTCCACTGTTTCGGCGCAACAAAAGAAAAGGAACGTTCTTTTTTTGACGAGTATTTGGAACAGACAATGTGCGCTTGTCATTTGAAGAACGGATTTGTCTGGATGGTGAATAGACAGAAAGTAGATCCGAAAGATAGACAGGACAATAATAATAATAATAATAATAATAAGACGTTCGCCTTGTCGGAATTCAGATACGGAAACCGTGACAGTACAGGGCGCTCAGTTTCTTGATTAAGAGAGTCTTTCGCCGGTGAGATCGGCTCCCCAACAATATTTCTAAACATGTATGGAAGTAAAATACAACTAAGGTAGATGCTGGGAAAAGTGTGCAAGTTGAGATATATATATATATATATATATAGAGAGAGAGAGAGAGAGAGAGAGAGAGAGAGAGATTATATCACATTAGTGATATGGATATCTATGATCATATTTGATGACATATTCAAATGACTTAAACCGCCATTGACAGTTGTTATGCTTAGAATAGTTAGTATACATGTATGTACCTTATGTTTTTGGGGGGGGGTTTGTTGTTGTTGTTTTTTTGTATTTTTGTTTGTTTGTTTGTTTTTTCGTGTGTGTTTTTTTTTTTCATGTTTGTTTCGCTTTTACGGTATTTTTTGTTCACTTTGTCTTCTCGCCTTTTTCCAATAATGATAATCATGTATTTATCTATTCATTTATTGTCGTTTTGTCAAATTGTCTATATGTTATAAAAATGGAAATTAAAGAAAATTATCATTTAAGAGAGAGAGAGAACACTGAACACTGAACACTTTAATCTCAATAGCTTTACAGCCCTAATGACATGGGGGTTCATAATACAAATAACAACATGCATCAATAGTAATAATATTGATGAGAACCAAAGCCAAAACGAAATCAATCAATCTGTGCAACAAAGTGCAGTTCGACCATCCATATTTGTTATACATTTATATATGTTTTTGTTTTTGTTTTTATTTCTCACTACATGTCATTACTTTGAATGGAGAGAGAGAGAGAGAGAGAGAGAGAGAGAGAGAGAGAGAGGGAGAGCTGATACGATAACGGTTGATCTAGAGGGTCTGGATACAGCATCAGTGGTAAAAGAAAAGAAAAAAAATGTAGCCTACATTTTTGTCTTGTTAAACCTTATATTACCTTGCTTGTTCAGAATCTATAAATACGACTCACTTTGTTGAAAAAAAAGAGCTTCATAGTTTAAAAAATGAT
>NC_134883.1:8864812-8867312 GCF_041734735.1 Babylonia areolata
ACGCACGCAAGCGCAAGCGCGCGACAAACACGAACGCGCGCGCGCACGCACACACACACACACACACACACACACACACACACACACACACACACACACACGGAAAGAAAGAGAGAGGGGGGAGAGAGAGAGAGAGGTACGCACGCAAGCGCGTGCGCGCGACACACACACACACACACACACACACACACACACACACACACACACACACACACATACCGGGTCATTATACTCGTATAGACAGCCTTGTTTACCCACGAAAGTCAAAAATCAAGGGAAGGGGATTCGGTTGTTTGAATATATTTTGTTCTTTGCATGGGGACTTTTTCTCCTTTTTTTTTTTTTCCTCTTCTTCTTTTTTTTTCTCTTTTTTTTTAATCTAAAAATTGTTCGAATGTAGCAACTTCAATTCTGAGGCATACATTTTCAGTGCATTTTTTAAAGTCGGTATTTTCTCTATCTTTATCTTCTCTTTTTTTTTCTTTTTCTTTTTTTTTCCATTGATATCTTTCATGACAGTTCCGTTTAAAATCGAGAGTGTCAGTGTCAGTTTCAGTAGCTCAAGGAGGCGTCACTGCGTTCGGACAAATCCATATACGCTACACCACATCTGCCAAGCAGATGCCTGACCAGCAGCGTAACCCAACGCGCTTAGTCAGGCCTTGAGGAAAAAAAAAATAAATAAAAATAAATAAAATAAAATAAATGAAAAAAAAATGAATGAAAAGTAAATAAATAAATAAAATAAATTAAAATAAATAAATAAATAAAATAAATAAATAATAGATAAATACACAAAAAGGACTACTACTACTACTAATATCTATAAGGCACAAAAACTTGATGAAGTCAACTATAAGCGTACAATGAATAAATAAACAGATAAATAAATAAATAAATACATAAAATAAAATAAAATAAATAAAAAGGACAACAATGATGATAAACAATCAAATAAATGTAAAACATGCAGACACACATTCACACATACACACACACATATGCATAACAGATATGCACCAAACATGCAGTTTCACAGATATGAAAGCACAATCGAATACACATAAACGTACATGAGCCCCAACACACACACATACACACACACACACACACACACACACACATTACCCTGCACCCTCCCTCCTCCACACACTCATTTCTAGTCTATGTATCGCAGCTTCCACGGCACACACACACACACACACACACACACACACACACACACACATTACCCTGCACCCCCCTCCTCCACACACTCATTTCTAGGCTATGTATCGCAGCTTCCACGGCACACACACACACACACACTCACACACACACACACACACATTACCCTGCACCCCCCTCCTCCACACACTCATTTCTAGGCTATGTATCGCAGCTTCCACGGCACACACACACACACACACACACACACACACACACACACACACACACACACACACATTACCCTGCACCCCCTCTTACCCCCACCCCCACCCCAATCCTCCACACACTCATTTCTAGGCTACGTATCGCAGCTTCCACGGCACACACACACACACACACACACACACACACACACACACTCACACACACTTACTTGTACAAGCACACACACATACGCCCATATCCCCCACCGCTAACCCCCCATACATAAATTATATACAAATATACACACCCTCACGTTCCAATATTCCGTTGCTCCCACAGTGTAGGCATGCATACACACACATACCTCATCCTCTAACCCCCCCCCCCCCCCCCCCCCCCCCCCCCCCCCCCCCCCCCCCCCCCCCCCCCCACACACACGCACGTGCACAGAACTCTCCTGACACTTGTGTACACTTACACCCTCGCGCACGCACACACGCACACAAACACACAGACCCACACAGACACACAAATACACACACGCACAGAGGCTGCCACTGATCGGCCGCAAGAGGGGTGGGAAAAGATCTCTGACTGATGCCAGGAACGTGGCGTCTAGTGTGTTGCCGAGTCTATTGTATTTGGAAAAGCCCACAGAGACTCTGTTCCGTTTTGAAGAAATTTGCGCAATGTTGCTTTGGAAATTATGCCGATATTTGCTTGATTTGCAAAGCATCGTGCTCTACCTTTCTTGCTAGACTTACGGCCGCTCCCTCTCTCTACCTTTAAAATCGAAGAAGAAGAAGAAGAAGAAGAAGGAAAAGAAGAAGAAGAAGCGTTTGGAAAATGTCTTGATAGGAGTGGGCGCCGTTGGAGGGCTGTCAACAATGAGCTCTGCTTGTTTGAAGAATTGGGTTTGCGATTAAACCCTTTTGCTTTTCTCGCACCAACCAACCATCCTCGTTATCGTCGTCATTGTCATATGATTATCATTCTTCTCTCCCCACCTCCACCCCCCGCCACCCCCACCCCCACCCTCCCCCTCGTCAGCTTCCTTCTCGTACTTGTTGTTGTTGTTCTTCTTCTTCCTATTGTTGTTGTTGTTGTTGTTGTTCTTCTTCTTCTTCTTCTTCTTCTTCTTCTTCTT
>NC_134883.1:8877312-8892312 GCF_041734735.1 Babylonia areolata
TGCGCCGACTTCGCAAAAAAAAAAAAAGCATCTCTCTCTCTCTCTCTCTCTCAAAACATGACTTGCTGCTGCAACATACAGAGCTATGTATAGAGAGGTTGGCTGGCAGATACTTTAGAACACAATTCAATTAGAACCAGCCCTACACGCCTTGTTTTATTATTTAGAAGAAGAAAAAAAAAAGAAGAAGATAAAATACATAGATAAAAAGTCACAAGGAAGAATTCTGTATAACGTACTGCGTACATTTAGAGGAGATTACAGTTACAGTTTAAAATAGAATAGAGTAGATTGAAAGGAATAGAACAGAATATGTGTGTGTGTGGGGGGGGGGGGGAGGCGGGGGGGGGGGGGGGGTCACAAGGAATATCTATGATGGTTCTATTTCAGTCCGTGATACAATGGCGACGTCAGCAAATCCAAACATCTCCAACGTGGGGGGGCTGGGGGGGGGGGGGGGGGGGGGGGACATGTGCTCAAACCACGAACAGAATCAAGCTAATTATCGCCAGTTGGTGGTCATGGCTGCATGCCGACGTGACCGCATGTTGTTCACGGTGACTGCATGCCGTTGTGACCACGTGTCGTTGTGACCACGTGTCGTTGTGACCACGTGTCGTTGTGACCACGTGTTGTTGTGACCACGTGTCGTTGTGACTTAGTGTTGTGACCAAGTGTCGTTGTGACCAAGTGTCGTTGTGACTAAGTGTTGTGACCACGTGTCGTTGTGACCACGTGTCGTTGTGACTAAGTGTTGTGACCACGTGTCGTTGTGACTAAGTGTTGTGACCACGTGTCGTTGTGACCACGTGTCGTTGTGACCAAGTGACTTTGTGACCAAGTGTCGATGTGACCAAGTGTCGTTGTGACCAAGTGTTGTGACCAAGTGTTGTGACCGCATGTCGTTGTGACCAAGTGTCGTTTTGACTAAGTGTTGTGACCAAGTGTCGTTGTAACCACGTGTCGTTGTGACCAAGTGTCGTTGTGACCACGTGTCGTTGTGACCAAGTGTCGTTGTAACCAAGTGTTGTGACCAAGTGTCGTTGTGACCAAGTGTCGTTGTGACCAAGTGTTGTGACCAAGTGTCGTTGTGACTAAGTGTTGTGACCAAGTGTCGTTGTGACCAAGTGTCGTTGTGACCACGTGTCGTTGTCGTTGTGACTAAGTGTTGTGACCGCGTGTCGTTGTGACCACGTGTCGTTGTGACTAAGTGTTGTGACCGCATGTTGTTGTGACCACGTGTCGTTGTGACCACGTGTCGTTGTGACCAAGTGTCGTTGTGACCACGTGTCGTTGTGACCAAGTGTCGTTGTGTCGTTGTGACCACGTGTCGTTGTGACCAGGTGTCGTTGTGACCACGTGTCGTTATGACCAAGTGTCGTTGTGACCAAGTGTCGTTGTGTCGTTGTGACCAAGTGTCGTTGTGACCAAGTGTCGTTGTGTCGTTGTGACCAAGTGTCGTTGTGACCAAGTGTCGTTATGACCAAGTGTCGTTGTGACCACGTGTCGTTGTGACCAAGTGTCGTTGTGACCAAGTGTCGTTGTGTCGTTGTGACCAAGTGTCGTTGTGACCAAGTGTCGTTGTGACCAAGTGTCGTTGTGTCGTTGTGACCAAGTGTCGTTGTGACCAAGTGTCGTTGTGACCAAGTGTTGTGACCAAGTGTCGTTGTGACCACATGTCGATGTGACCAAGTGTCGTTGTAACCAAGTGTTGTGACCAAGTGTCGTTGTGACCAAGTGTTGTGACCAAGTGTCATTGTGACTCAGTGTTGTGACCACGTGTCGTTGTGACCAAGTGTCGTTGTGACAGAGTGTCGTTGTGACCACGTGTCGTTGTGACCACATGTCGATGTGACCAAGTGTCGTTGTGTCGTTGTGACCAAGTGTCGTTGTGACCAAGTGTCGTTGTGACCAAGTGTCGTTGTGTCGTTGTGACCAAGTGTCGTTGTGACCAAGTGTTGTGACCAAGTGTCGTTGTGACCACGTGTCGTTGTGACCACATGTCGATGTGACCAAGTGTCGTTGTAACCAAGTGTTGTGACCAATGTCGTTTGTGTTTGTATGTTTTGTCTTGTGACTCTTTTTGCACAAAAGTTCTCTGAGTGAAATTGGCGTGTCTCCCAGAGGTCGTCTTGACAATTTTTTTTGGGATTTGTGTCCTGCGTGCAGTTTTGTTAATGTTTTCGATGAAGTGGTTTTTTATCGAATTTTGGCAGTGGACCATGTGTTGTGCAGTGTTCTTTAAGTGCGCAATTCCATTGTCACAGACTCGGTTTATGTTCACGAAGTGATGGTTGGACCAAGCTATCAAGGTCTTTGAGGGAAAATATGTGTTCATGCCGGTTGATACCAGTGTCGTCAGATTCTCATGCTTCTGTATTATAGGGCCTGTACCTAGGTCATTATGTACAACAATCCTATCAAATCAAGTGCTTGCAATGCAATGCGTGTAGACACAACGTAGACTTACGTTGAGAACATGCGTTCGTACACATTACAACTGTCGAGCACAATCTTGTGATCGTACGTTTACACCCACCCATTCCCGCCACTGTCCCATTGTTTTTGACAATCTCACGACCTTCTCATGCCATGTCAGGTGTGACACATGTTTTTGTTTTGACCATTTTCAGTTCCTTTCAGTCGTCTTACAATTATTCTTCTGTCGTGTGTTGTTGACTAATTTTGTTATCAATTCTTTGTGCGTTGTCTGTCCTATATTATCTATCTACTCCTTCTTTTCTCTATCTATCGTTTACTATGCTTGTACAGTGTCGTTGTCTGTCGTCTGTAACCACAGCGACGTGACAACAACACTAAACACCACGTGTCGGTCGAACCACGACTAGATATGATCAATAGTTGTTTATATATTTACACTATATTTACATATGATATATTTTAGTATGTAGTGTTCGTGTGATCATTGGATATTTTCTCTTGTATAATCATTGGTCATTGAGTTTAGCAGGTATCGAAAATCAATATTATACCAATATGATATGAATAATCAAATTAGAACAATGTCGTCATACGATTCTGACCAATGGGTATTTTGACCAATCGTTGTGTGATGGACAAGTGTCGTTGTGACCACGTGTCGTTGTGACCAAGTGTCGTTGTGACCAAGTGCCGTTGTGACCAAGTGTCGTTGTGATCAAGTGTCGTTGTGTCGACGTGTCGTTGTGACCACGTGTCGTTGTGACCAAGTGTTACATGTCGTTGTGACCAAGTGTCGTTGTGACCAGGTATCGTTGTAATGTTGTGACCAAGTATTGTTGTGACCACGTGTCGTTTGATGTTGTGACCAAGTGTTGTGACCAAGTGTCGTTGTGACCAAGTGTCGTTGTGACCAATGTCGATGTGACCAAGTGTCGTTGTGACCAAGTGTTGTGACCATGTGTCGTTGTGACTAAGTGTTGTGACCACGTGTCGTTGTGACCAAGTGTCGTTGTGACCAAGTGTCGTTGTGACTAAGTGTTGTGACCACGTGTCGTTGTGACCAAGTGTCGTTGTGACCACATGTCGATGTGACCAAGTGTTTTGACAACGTGTCGTTGTGACAAAGTGTCGTTGTGACCACGTGTCGTTGTGACCAAGTGTTGTGATCAAGTGTCGTTGTGACCAAGTGTCGTTGTGACCACGTGTCGTTGTGACCAAGTGTTGTGATCAAGTGTCGTTGTGACAAAGTGTCGTTGTGACCAAGTGTCGTTGTGACCAAGTGCCGTTGTGACCACGTATCATTGTGACCAAGTGTCGTTGTGACCACGTGTCGTTGTAATGTTGTGACCACGTGTCGTTGTGACCAAGTGTTACATGTCGTTGTGACCAAGTGCCGTTGTGACCACGTGTCGTTGTAATGTTGTGAACAAGTGTCGTTGTGACCACGTGTCGTTGTGACCAAGTGTCGTTGTGACCATGTGTCGTTGTGACCAAGTGTCGTTGTGACCAAGTGTTGTGATCAAGTGTCGTTGTGACCAAGTGTCGTTGTGACCACGTGTCGTTGTGACCATGTGTCGTTGTGACCAAGTGTCGTTGTGACCAAGTGTTGTGATCAATTGACGTTGTGACCACATGTCGTTGTGACCAAGTGTCCTTGTGACCAAGTGTTGTGACCAAGTGTCGTTGTGACCACGTGTCGTTGTGACCACGTGTCGTTGTGACCACATGTCGTTGTGACCAAGTGTCGTTGTGACCAAGTGTTGTGATCAAGTGTCGTTGTGACCACGTGTCGTTGTGACCAAGTGTCGTTGTGACCAAGTGTTGTGACCAAGTGTTGTGACCACGTGTCGTTGTGACCAAGTGTTGTGACCAAGTGTCGTTGTGACCACGTGTCGTTGTGACCACGTGTCGTTGTGACCAAGTGTTGTGACCACGTGTCGTTGTGACCAAGTGTTGTGACCAAGTGTCGTTGTGACCACGTGTCGTTGTGACCACGTGTCGTTGTGACCAAGTGTTGTGACCACGTGTCGTTGTGACCAAGTGTTGTGACCACGTGTCGTTGTGACCACGTGTCGTTGTGACCACATGTCGATGTGACCAAGTGTCGTTGTGACCACATGTCGTATTGTATTGTATTGCATTGTTTTGTATTGTTTTGTACTGTATTACTCTTTTTGTCACAACAGATTTCTCTGAGTGAAATTCGGGCTGCTCTCCCCACGGAGAGCGCGTCTCTACACTACTATTTTTTTGTATTTTTTTCCTGCCTGCAGTTTTTTTTTAATGTTTTCCTATCGAAGTGGATTTTTTTTTCAGAATTTTGCCAGGGACAACCCTTTTGTTGCCGTGGGTTCTTTTAAGTGCGCTAATTCCATGCTGCTCACAGGACCTCGGTTTATCGTCTCATCCGAATGACTAGCGTCCAGACCACCACTCAAGGTCTATAGTGGAGAGGGAGGAAAATACTGGCGACTCTGCCAGGATTCGAACCAGCATCGCGCTCAGATTCTCTCGCTTCCTATAATTTTTATAGGCGGACGCGTTACCTCTAGGCCACCACTCTACTGTACAACAAACACACTACAACTCAAATACGATGCATGCAATGCAATGCGGTAGAACACAATACAGTCAAGCACATTACGTTACAGAGCAATACAATGCGATTCGATACAACCCATTACAACTAGCGCAGCACAACTTCTTCGAGAATCGATCGTACAACCCCACCCCCAACTCCACCACCGCCACCGCCTCCCTCACTTCCTTCCTTCCTACACTCCTCCCACCGCACCCTTCCTCTCCCATCCCACATGGTCATGGATGCTAGCGGATCATGTTCTCCCTTTTTTTTTTTTACCCCACTTCCATTCCTTTCTATCTATCTGTCTATCTATCTATCTATCTATCTATCTATCTGTCTGTCTGTCTATCTATCTGTCTATCTATCTATCTATCTGTTTGTCTGTCTGTCTATCTATCTATCTATCTATCTCTCTCTCTCTCTATCTCTCTATCTATCTATCTATCTATCTATCTATCTATCTGTTTGTCTGTCTGTCTGTCTGTAACACACACACACACAACAAACACAAACACGCACGCGCGCGCGCACACACACACACGCACAGATATATATATATATATATATATATATATATATATATTTATATCTGTGTGTATGTGTGTGCGTGGGGGGGTGTATTCATTTAGGGATATTTTTCTCATTGTAATAATCAATAACGGTCGAATGTGAGTTTAGGGATCGAAAAATGAATAAATACACGAATAAATAGATAAATAAATAAATAACTAAAAAGAAGAACAGATGGCATACCCAATAACGGAGACTTTCTTGACCCTGGGTATTTCTACACGCACCCACGTGTATGAGTAAACAAGCGTGCGCGCGCACACACATACGCACTCACATGCACACACACATCAACACATACGCGTGCACACACACACACATACACTGGCACACACACACGTGCGCACACGCGCGCACAAACACACACACACACACACACACACAGACATGCACAAACACACAAACGTACACAGACATGCACGCACACACACGCACACAGACACACACCACTCCGATTGTGAGGGTAAATCTTTTTATTCATTGTGAGTCTGTTCATTAACTGATCCGCTGTAACATACAGACTTGCAGATTACATGCAGACACGCGCACGCACGCACACACACACACACACACACACACACACACACACACACACACGCACGCACGCACGCGCGCATGCACGCACGCACGCACGCACACACACACACACACACACACACACAGAGAGAGAGAGAGAGAGAGAGAGAGAGAGAGAGAGAGGAAAATAAAGACCTTCAGCAGATGAAATGCAGAAAATAATAAAGTTTCAATGTTGTTTACATGACTTCACCACTTTGAAGATTAAACTGTCATTTTATGTACGTAAAATTGAAAGATGATAACCTTTCGTAAAAAATAAATAGATAAATAAATAAAAACAAACAAACAAACAAAAAAAACACGTCCCAAATAAGATGTCCTAATTGCATGTTGGCCATATCGTGTCAACATTTTTTTTTTTAATCTATGTGAGGATTTTTCGTTGTCTTCTGGAAAGGCAATGACTTGCAACATGTTCGGTCTCCACGCGTGTACCTGTTATATATTTTGTTTTACGTCTCTTGTGAATTATAATTAGTTATGGAGACGTGTGAATGAGTTAGCGCTTTGATTTTGTCTCTGCACAACATTCAGGGCTATAGTATGAGTGCTTATTATTATTATTATTGTTGTTGTTGTTGTTGTTATCATTATTAACATTATCATTATTATTATCATCATCATCATGATCACAAGCACAATCATCAGCATCATCATTATCAGTAGTAATAGTAGTGGTAGTAGTAGTAGTAGTAGCAGCAGCAGCAGCAGCAGTAGTAGTAGTACTAGTAGTATTGTTATCAATATAATAATAATTATTATTATTATCATTATTATTATTATTATCATCATCATTATTATTATTATTATTAATGCCATCCCATTATGAAGAAGTCCACAGAAAGATGTCTTCGGACCTGTGAGTTCAGTAACTATTATCTCATTGAGGCGATGGTCCTAAATTCACTGGCTGACGCAACACATTTTTTGGTTTGGCTTTCAAGTTGTTTTGTTTTGTTTGTCAGCAGCAGTTAAGGGGTTAAGGTGAAACTGTTCAGTGCAAGGATCGTGGGGGTTGTTGTGGTGAAGATTTCACCACCGGAAGGGTTAACCCATCCATCTATGTCAGCGGCAGTTAAGGGGTTAAGGTGAAGCTGTTCAGTGCAAGGGTCTTGTTCGTGTCGTGACTGATGAAGGTTTCGTTGCTGGGAGGGTTGATTGAATTATCCCAACAATCCGTCCATCCATTTTGGTTATTATGGATATGTGGCTCCATACACAGCTGGTTTGGCTGTTTTCAGCACAGGTTAACTCACTCAGTACGGCCAGTCCTCTCTTCTCCTCTACACAGACCCCTCGGATGTCTGAATGACCCAACCTTGAGCTTCCGTCGTCAGAATTGGTGTTATTCTTTGTCAACATTCACCCCTTCAGTATAAGAGCCTTCCGCTTGCAATATTTTGATGATGGTAACTGGGGTGAAACGCTGTTAACGTCGTCTCTTTCGCCGTTCGTATGGAGAGAGGTAAAGGACTGTAGGCCTGCTTGCATGTGGGCCTGTCTGGCTGGCTGGCTGCCTGCCACCTGCAACAGAAGATGTGATTTGATGACTGATGAGGATTTGATTGACACAGTGTCGTAGTGGTTTTAGTGGTTCATTATATGTCAGCGTGCGTAGTAGCTTTAATAAAAAAAAAAAGTGTGCGTTTGTGTGTGGTGTGTTGTGTAGTGGTGGTGGTGGTGTTGGTGGTGGTGCGTGCGTGCGTGTGTGTGTGTGTGTGTGTGTGTGTGTGTGTGTTTGCGTGTGTGTGTGTGTGTGCGTGTGTGTGTCTGTGTGTTTGTATGTGTGTGTCACAGTGTGTGTGTGTGTGAGGTGGGGATTGGTGTGTGTGTGTGTGTGTGTGTGTGTGTGTGTGTGTGTGTGTGTGTGTGTGTGTGTGTGACAGTGTGTCACGGTGAGGTGGGGATTGGTGTGTGTGAGTGTGGAAGTGGGTGTACGGAGGTGGTGCTGTATGTGTGTGTGTGTGTGTGTGTGTGTGTGTGTGTGTGTGTGTGTGTGTGTGTGGCGCGTGCGCGCGCGCAATTAGGATAGATAGAGAGAGAGACAGAGAGAGAGAGAGAGAGAGAGAGAGAGAGAGAGAGAGACAGAGACAGAGAGACAGAGACAGAGAGAGGAATAGGAAATAGACTTGGAAAGACAGATGCTGGGTGACAGAGGGAGAAGGAGGAAGGGGAGGGAGGTGTGATGAACAATAGTCGGATGGGAGTGGCTGTGGATTTTGTTCAGTTTATTTTTTTTTTCGGTCAGTCCTCAGAATAAAACAGTGCAACACACTACCGTCGTTGTTGTTATTTTCTTGTGGCAGATCGCCGGCTGCGATCTGCTTCAGTGATTTGTTTTGAAACCTGATGGCCATCAAGATTTATATCCGATTCATTGATACTGACGAACGTGACTTGAAATTGGACCTCCGGCAGTCAGATTGGCCGGGGAATGTGGTATGCTATCATACGAATGTGTGTGTGTGTGTGTGTGTGTGTGTGTGTGTGTGTGCGCGCGCGTGTGTTTATATGTGTGTGTTCGTGTGTGTGTTGTGTGTGTGTGTGTCAGCGTGTGTGTGTGTATGACAGAGAGAGAGAGAGAGAGACAGACAGACAGAGAGAGAGAGACAGAGAGAGAGAGAGAGGGAACGGTGCGTTTGTGCGCGCGCGTGTGTGTGTATGCATGTGTGTGAATGAGAGAGAGAGAGAGTGTGTGTGTGTGTGTGTGTGTGTGTCGATGTGTGTGTTTTGCGGCGGTCCCGTGCGTGCGGGTATAGATCAGAAACTAAAGAAAAAAAAAGAATCCATACCCCTCTTCACCCCCGCACAACAGGCCCCTCCCCCGATCCCCACCTCCCCTAAAAAAAGGGAAAAGAAAAAGGACAACTGGAAAAAAAAAAAAAAAAAAAAAAAAAAAAAAGCCGACAAAAAGCCGGTCGACCGTCTTCCCCTTACATCGATCGAAATCCTTCAGGACAGACCGTGATCGAGACGACTGACTTGATGAAAGACAACGAAAAGTAGTAAATTACATTCCCGGTGGCGACCGCCTCGAAAGACAAAAAAAAAGTCTTCCGTCGACACGTACTAATATCATCATTCCAGAGAATTGGAAGCTCCCCGCCAACACTTGATCGAGTCGCAGCAACTTGAAATACTCCCCGCAGGTCGAATCGATGCCGGACAGTAGTGAATGCACACCCAAGTCATGCATTAACCACTGTGACTACGAACGTCAGTCATTCGATCTTTTGTTCAGTTCAGTCGCCTCACGTCAGCTTTTGTCAATGCTCGTCAGTCTTTCAATATACCTTTATTAAAATCCACAACGGAAAACCTTTTCTTCTCGTTCGTCACTGAGATCAGATGGCATTACGGAAATGCATGTTGTGTATTCACAGCCAGGACATGTGTTTGACTACTAGTATAGGCCGCGGCGCATATTTCACTCTGATAAGTCGAATATAATAAATACAGATATGGTCTATGTGTCTAACGCAAAACTGAGGACACCATCTGTATAAAAAAAAAAAAGCCACGCCAGTGTTTGCGGAACTATGTGATCAGCTCACTCCTTGCACACATTCATCAATCCTGTTCACTGGCAACTTGACAGTGACTAGCGACCAGTGATGCACACTCCCACAGTGTTTGTTAAAAACACACGTAGCCTATACATGTATCTTTTCTTCTTCATCAGTCGGGCTGCAACTCTGCAATACACGTTTACTCCCACGTTTATACGTGTGGGCTTGTATCTTTTCATATCTGTAAGTCTGTCCGTACGGCAGAAGCAGGAGTTTCGCGGCCACCAAAGAAAATCATTTCCTAAACAAGTAATAACCGATAGCCAACTTTCGCCAAAATCCACCCCAGCAGACCAGACAACACATCACACTCGACGCCGTCTGCTGCGGAAAATCCCATCCCATCCCATCCCCAGGCCCTTTCATGCGCGTGCGCGCGCGCGCTAACACGCAAACGGCCACAGATCGACCAACGGACGGACACGCAACCCTTCCCCCTCGCCCCAACCCACTCACACACTCCTACTCACCCTCCCCATGTCCCCCCCCCCCCCCCCTCTCCCCCTCCCCCCTTCTCCCGCCTCCACGACCCACAAGCCGGCGACACACGGGCACTTCTCTTTTGATGTGCTTGCTCGGGCAACCTTGTGGTCTGTAGGGTCGTGACAGCAGTTTATTTCCTTTATTTAGCGACAGGTACCATTTCTCATTTTCAGTGACGCACACTCCAGTGTTACTTGGAGTCACCACTTGTGATGACGGCAAACCACTGTCAGTCAGCGGCGTGAGTCAGTTTTTTTAAGCAGCCCGCCAAGCGAAGCAGACGACATTTTCTTTCTCCGCCACCGCTGGCTGGCCTAATCACGTGATCCTAAGCAATCAAAATGTCGGAAGACGTGGAACAGAACGGGGAGACAGCTGGGCTTATATCTCAGCGAGACCGAAACGTCAAGTATGACCACAAAATATCAGACATCGAACGTTCGTCCAGGGTAAGTAGCGATTGTTGTGAATGTTTGTGTGCCTGTATCGTGCCCTCGCAGCGAAAATGTGAACGTGTTTCCTCGCTTAGTGCCCGACCAACCACCGTTTTCAGCCGCGCCAGCGAGAGAGAGGATTGTTTCACGTGTTCATTGTATGTTCTTCGGGTTCAGCGAGGTTACTATGTCATTCCCTTGACCAGAGGTTCCAGTTTCTGCCTCGGCCCGAAACGGTGATCCCAAAGCGGTTCGTGTGGTCCGATTCCATTCGTGTCCAGCGATGGAAACGTGGATGATTTGATTAATGTTTGGTCATTGACCCAGAGTTGTTGGTGTGTGTGAGTGTGTGTGTGTGTTGTCGAATGATCCGACGGCTCCGGAGATAGGAGGAAGTTTGTTTATGTTTTCTGTTATGCTTTGACTCAGTCAGTCGACTGACGTCACAATTATCGAAGCACGCAGAGCTTTCCTCCAGACTCCTGTTTCGGCCCATTGCTCTTCAAGGGTAACATGTTTGAACCAGTGGATAAACTGACGAAGTATAAATCGATGTTGACTTTTTGTAGTGCCTTGCATAACACATTCACAGATAAGTTATAACACAGGCAATACCAGTAGACGTTTTTTGGCAAGAAACAACGAAGATACATTACTCCCATCATTACTGGAAGTAAAGAAGTTATCACACACCCATTACATTATATTCACAGAGTGATGAACTGGGGGGGTTGGAGAGCAGACTGGGGGCCTTGGGTGAAATAAAACTCATCTTCTTCTTCAAGACTTGTTTTCAAAGTGTGTGTGTGTGTGCGTGCATATGTGTGTGTGTGTGTGTGTGTGTGCGTGCATATGTGTGTGTGTGTTGTGTGACAGTGTAACATATGTATGACACTGTGTTAACTGTTATGTGAGTATATATTATGTGTTACACTTTTGTGTTTATGTGACTGAGAGGGTGGTTATGTGGGGGTGAGGGGAGGGGGGAAGGGGTTATGGGGGGAGTGTCAGGTTTTCATATATTTGTGTGTATAAGACGTGCTGGAAGTACAACATTTATTGTGGACTTAATGCTATTTCTAATACATCATTACATGTATACAAACTTATTACAGTTTGTATTTCACATTATCAAGAAACACCAAATTATTGTGATTAATCCAGAACAGATTATATTAATTCTGAAAGTTCCACATGGCAAGAGTGATAAGATTGCTCATAGTACTAGTAGATTCATTATTATTTAATGGTAATTACAAGGTAAAACAGTTCACACTAACAATTCTGCAGTGTTACCACATTGTAAAATTGTTCTGGTGATGTAATCACAGTCCTGAAATTGTAAAAAAACAACAACCAAAAAACATTGATAACGACAACAATAAAATGACTTATTGATAATACCAGGTGATAAGTAAATATGTACATTATGATTATATCATATGTGAAATTTGTGTGTGACACACGTTGATACACAGAAGAAACAATCTATAGACACATGACGTAGGTAGTCTTAACACACACACACTCATATATGTGTGTGTGTGTATATATATATACACACACACACATATATATATATACACACACACACACACACACATATATATATATATATATATATATATATATATATATATATATATATATATATATATATGCACGCACACTCTTGCATGTGTGCATTCACGCTTATAAATGCATACTCTATCACACACACACACGTACACGCACACGCACACACACACACTCACACACTCACACACACACACACACACACGCACACACACACACACGCACGCACGCACGCACACACACACACACACACACACACACACACACACACACACATTGTACGCACATTTACTGAGAGAGATAACCAGGAATGATTTATTCATTCACAGACTGTTAGTTAAGAAGACATATGTATGTAACCTGGAGTGGAAAAAAGATATGTCTGATGAATTTATTTATATGAGAGCTTGCTCATATTGAGATACACATGTACATGACTGAGGAGAGGGGTGGATGGAGGAGGATAAGTTTATGAATATAAATAATATTGCAGCTATATCAGTATATATATATATATATATATATATATATATATATATATATATATATATATATATATATATGTGGTTTCATTGTTTGTAAATCACACTGAAATTCAGCGAGGGGGGTGGGTGGGGAGAAGAGTAGTGTTTAATGAAATGGTGATTTTTTTGATGTGTGTAACATTTACAAATTTTAGAGTCACACACACCAATACACACTCAGACACATATACACACACACTCACACACATGCTCACTCCTGCTCACTCATGCATGAATTCATTCATACTTATGCACACTCTGTTACACACACATTCACACACACACACACACACATTCACACACACACACACACACACACACACACACACACACATTCACACACACACACACACACACACACACACACACACACACACACACACACACACACACACAAATATAGTACACCAACACAGTATCACACACACACACACACACACACACACTTTTTTTTTGTAATTTTAATGAACATTTGAATTAATTCATGAAGTTTTATGTTGATTATTTAGACTTGGGGGGAAAAAGGTTTACAGTACTTAATAACAATGATAATAATTATATTCCATTTACAATTGAAATAGGGCAAAGTGTAGGTTTTGCATTGTAGTTTTGAATGTATAGTCATATAAAAACAACAACAGCAACACAATGGCTGCTTTTGAAAAGGACTGTGTTCATTATATTTGTGAGATGCTTTTTGACACTAAGTTTGCCTAACGAACTTGATACATTGCGAAATTTTTGCATAATAATAATAATAATAATAAATAATGGATACTTGTATAGCACACTATCCAGGAATCTGCTCTAGGTGCTTTACAATAACGCTTTTGTTAACATAAAACATTACATCAGTGTTACATATACACACCGAAATGTGACTACACACACACACACACACACACACACACACACACACACACACACACACACACACACACACACACACACACAATGCATACATACATTTTAACATACATGTGTATCTAACAGCTACCCTAACAGTAACACATACGCTCACATGGGCAGGCACAAACTTACATAAACACACGCACACACAATACTCATTCATATACATGCATGTAGTTATGTACACATACATATGTATACACACATAGTCAAGCACAGAACTTGGTGAAGTGGAAAACAGAAATCATGAAAATAATTATATAATAAATGGGCGTTGCTCTTTCCTGTCATTGTAGTTGTGTGTGTTTCTCTAATTCAGTGTGTCTGTATGTCTGGTTTCTGTATCCGTACATTTCTCTTTGATTTCTGTCTCACTTGTAACTCTCTGTTTCTCTGTCTCTGTCTCTCTGTCTCTCTCTCTCTCTCTCTCTCTCTCTCTCTGTCTTTATCCTCTGATCATAAACATTACTCCCCTGTTGTCTATAAATCTATAGGGCTTAACTGCTGAATGGACAATAAAATAGGTCTGTCATTCTCTGAATCTCTGACTGACTCTGTCTCTCTGTGTTCAGTGGTTGAGCATCTACAGTTCTTGTACTTGAAGTGAGTTATTATATGACTTGTAAGACTTAAGAAGGGATAAAAAATATAAAAAATTAAAAAAAAAGGAAAAGAAAAGAAGAAAAAACAACAACATTGTAATGTAAAGCGAGGAAAAAAAGAACACTAACAAACTCCCCTCACTCTTGCTGGCCCCCTCTCCCCCTGCTCCTCCCCCTCGCCCCTCCCCCCTCACATCCCCCAACCCTCTCCTGGGTTGGCTTTCCATTTATTCCATTTGTGCAGACCTGCTCCTGAGTTCTTGTACTCTTCTCCATGTCATGATCATGATGTGTATGATACCCATTTTAACAGATCATATATAAATATGATAGATAGATATAGATACAGGTGTAGATAGATAGATAGATACACACTGCATAGACCTTTAGGCTTCGCTTAACTCTCTCCATACGAACAGCGAAAGAGACGACGTTAACAGCGTTTCACCCCAATTACCATCATCAAAATATTGCAAGCGGAAGTCTCTTATACTGAAGAGGTGAATGTTGACAAAGAATACTACAATTCTGACGACGGAAGCTAAAGGTTGGGTCATTGAGACACCCACTGGACATCCGAGGGGTCTGTGTAGAGGAGAAGAGAGGACTGGCCTTACTGAGTGAGTTAACAGATCATGTTATCCTTGTCATGTTTCCTCAACATGCACTGATCCCAGAGGACAGAGCATGGCTGAATCCTTCATGGAAACTCCCCATGAGGTCAAAATC
>NC_134883.1:8894812-8897312 GCF_041734735.1 Babylonia areolata
CCCCCCCCCTCCCTCCCACCCCTCTTCTCCTCCCCCAGGGTTACAGGAGCTCAGATTGTTGAGTAACTTCGTGTACACACACCTACACTCCCCCCACCCCCACCCTGACCCTCCAAACAAAATGTCCTTCCCATATCCTCTCTCCCCCCACCCCTGTACAAACTGCCCCCCCACGCCCCCTATCCCCCAACCCCCTACCCCCACTCCTCAAATGCCCCCTCCCCCTCTCTTTCCACAGACTGACTTTGTTTAAAGTCTGAATCATGCTAAACTTGGCTTCCCCCCCCTCTGAAAGCTCTGTGTATGTTTTTCCTCAGGTGACAGCAGTGACCTGAATACCAGTTACTACCCCAGTGGATGCTTGAGAAGTGTCTGACACAGTTCTCTGAGACTTGCATCAGACTCAGGGAAATGTTAGCACCCCTCCCCTCCCCTCCCCTCCCCTCCCTGCCCCTCCACCCCCCTCACCCCCTCCCCTGTTTTCTTATCCCATCTTGGTGTGCTGAGTCAGCAAAGTCCAAGTGGGTGGGTGGGTGGGTGGGTGGGTGGATGGGTACAGCACAGTACACTGTCTCTGAGGGGTTTGGGGGTGGGGGTGGGGGGTGATTTGGAAGATGGAATAGATGCTGGAACTATTGACGTCAGCTTCTTGTTCTTTTTACTGGATGTTAGGCTAGGGAGTTTGTGTCATATTGTATTCACAATAATATTGGATTTTTTTTTTGACTCACTTGTGTAAACAAAGTGAGTCTGTGTTTTAACCCGGTGTTCGATTGTCTGTGTGTGTGTGTCTGTGTGTCCGTGGTAAACTTTAACATTGACATTTTCTCTGCAAATACTTTGTCAGTTGACACCAAATTTGGCATAAAAATAGGAAAAATTCAGTTCTTTCCAGTCATCTTGTTTAAAACAATATTGCACCTCTGGGATGCGCACAAAAAAATAATAAAAGAAGCCTAATTGTATGCAAACTGCATTTACTGTTATATTTATATTTTTTGTATTCTCTAAACTTGGCACTTTGACCTCTTATTCTGACACAACAACAAGAGGAGTCATTATTATCATTTTTTGTTCAAACAGGAACTTCTTTTGCTAAGCATGGAATTTTTATTTATTTTGCAAACATTTTGGTGCAGATAGTAAATAAGGGAAATTACTCTGTAATTATGCTAGGGGACGTAATTTATCACAAGTGAGTCTTGAAGGCCTTGCCTCTCTTGTTTTATATTGTATTATACTATCTTATGTTAAATGTTATTATATTGTATTGTATCATATTATGTTGTATTATATTACGATTATTGCATCACATCATATATCTTATTGAATCATATGATATGATATCATATCATATATCATTGTTACATTTTATTGTATTGAAATTTGCAAATTGTGTATTATGTTGCATTCTGTTCTATTATGTTATGGTATATATCTGTGTTGTATGACTTCGCTCAGAGGCCAGTAAGATCAGTACTATGGTCATTAACTTGATTAAGTAAAGAAAAGATATTGTTACAGCTGTTGTTTTTCGTGTGTGTGTGTGTGTGTGTGTGTGTGATTGTGTGTGTGTGTGTGTTGTGCTGTGTGATGTGTGTGTGTGTGTGTGTGTGTTCGTGTGTGTGTGATTGTGTGTGTGTGTGTGTGTGTTTGTGTGTGGTTTGTGAAGATACAAAGTAAACATATTGAGAATTGATGTCTTCTTTTCCATTCGTTCTTTTTTCCTTAGATATTTTTGTTTTCCTATTTTACCTTGTTTCTACTCTTGTCTGTCTGTCTGTGTGTGTGTGTGTATGTCTGTCTGTGTTTTATTTTTTATTTCTTACAGTTTCTTTCTGTTTCATATTTTGTATGTATACAGTACAGCCACATGAGATGAGAGGGAAATGATCCTCAGGCTATTCATTTCACTTCGCTGACATGATCATGTTGATCATTTGAAGATTCCAAACTGCAGGTTGTTGTTACATTTGCAGGCCTGCATGTATTCACACACACACACACACACACACACACACACACACACACACACATATATATATATTTATATATATATATATAGATGCATATATATAAGTATGATAGAAATGTGTGCGTTTTTGCTCAAGTATACTTTTGCACATGGCCGTAAGTTGGTGCTTTTCAAACATGAAACATGTATTTTTGTATTTGTTTGTCTTTGAAGAAAGAAAATAATCCAAACTGCTGTTGTCAGGAAGTAATTCAGATCCTGACGGTGAACAGGCCTCTCAAGCACCGCAAGTTCAAGTGATCATTTTTATGATGGATATTTAATCATTAGCAGTACCTGTTCTAATGATCACAGCTACCAGCTCACCGTTCAGCGCAGTTTGTGGGTTCTGAAGGAGACGTCACTGCGGATCGGACAGATCCATAAGCGTTACCCCCACATCTGCTGAGCTCGAGCAGATTCCTGCCTGACCTGGCGGTGTAACCCAACAAGCTGACTGACTGACTGACTGAGCTGACAGTCACA
>NC_134883.1:8904812-8907312 GCF_041734735.1 Babylonia areolata
GCCCCGAAGCGCCACAGTTACGCCCCTTGCTTCATCAAGTACAACACGGCCTTCCCCTTGCTTCTAGAAAAAAAAAAACTTGGTCTCTTTACAATTGATTCGCTTTTTGGGGGGCGGGGAGGGGGGGGGGAGGGAGTAGAGGGGAAAACAGGGGGGAGGGGGGGGGGGGGGGGTGAAGCAGGGATTGGGGCCGTTAGTTTGGGGATGAACGCTCGGTGCAGACGAACTTTTTTGCGGAGGCGTGTGTTTGTTGACAGTATGCTCACGTTAGCACACGCACACACACACGGGCTGGACCGCGTGACCTAGCTTGCTTGCTTAGTTAGTTAACTGACTTGTGCAGTTTGTTGTCTAGCTAGGGCCTGTGGTTGTGGTGCGTTGTCGCGTGGTGGTGGTGGTGGTGGTGGTGGTGCATTCGGCAAAAGAGGTGGTGAGGGGGTTGGTGAGGGTGAGGGTGATGAGGGAGCCTGGTTGACAGAGGCACATGAAAAAAGATTTTTTTTTTTTTTTTTGGTTAGTTTTACGTGGTTCGTGACGGTGTGTGTGTGTGTGTGTGTGTGTGTGTGTGTGTGGTACAGGGTGATTATGATATGATATGATACTGAAGTGAAATCGTGTTTTGGGTGGGTCTGTGTGGAGAGAGGAGGAAAAGTAAGTGGAGTAGGTGGATGCATGCGTTCTGTGTTTGTGTGTGTGTGTGTGGGTGGGGGGTGGGTGGGGGGGGGGGCGGAGGGTGTGTGCGTGCATGCATGCGTGAGTGGGGAAAGGAGTACTCTTCGACGTCCAGTCACACGTACTGGTGATTGTAGACGTGTAGTTAAGACGTTGATTTTCACATTTGAGTGTTAATGTGTGCGTGTCTGTGTCCGTGTCTGTGTGTCCGTGTCTTTTTTTTCCTTTAGCCTCCGCTGTCGTGGAAAAGTCCATCTCTCCCCCTCTTTCACGCCCTATCTTCCCGTGTGTGGGAAAAGTCCATCTCCCCTCTTTCCCGCCCTATTTTCCCGTGTCTGGGAAAAGTCCATCTCCCCCTTTTTCCCGCCCTATTTTCCCGTGTCTGGGAAAAGTCCATCTCCCCCTCTTTCCTGCTCTATTTTCCCGTGTCTGGGAAAAGTCCATCTCCCCCTCTTTCCTGCCCTATTTTCCCGTGTCTGGGAAAAGTCCATCTCCCCCTCTTTCCTGCCCTATTTTCCCGTGTCTGGGAAAAGTCCATCTCTCCCCCTCTTTCCCCGCCCTATTTTCCCGTGTCTGGGAAAAGTCCATCTCCCCCTCTTTCCTGCCCTATCTTCCCGTGTCTGGGAAAAGTCCATCTCCCCCTCTTTCCTGCCCTATTTTCCCGTGTCTGGGAAAAGTCCATCTCTCCCCCTCTTTCCCGCCCTATTTTCCCGTGTCTGGGAAAAGTCCATCTCCCCCTCTTTCCTGCCCTATCTTCCCGTGTCTGGGAAAAGTCCATCTCCCCCTCTTTTCCGCCGTGTTTGGGAAAAGTCCATCTCCCCGTCTTTCCTGCCCTATCTTTCCGTGTCTGGAAAAAGTCCATCTCCCCCTCTTTCCCGCCCTACCTTTCCGTGTCTGGGAAAAGTCCATCAGCATCCATTGTCCTAGAAAAGTCCCCACTTTTGTTGTTGTTGTTTCGTTTCCTGCCCTGCGCCAGAGGACTCGGGAACTGGTGATGGTGGTGGTGGTGGCCTAACACACACACACACACACACACACATGGAACGTTGATGTATAACGTTGTTTCTGCACTTCATGTAGTGGTGGTCTGTGTGCTAATCTTTCGCATGAGAACAAGGTCTCAGAAATAGTGTTATACATCAACAAGGACTGCAGTGACACTCTTTTGTCATATTATATATATGATATATTATATATGATATATATTAGGCATTTTTGTGCAACTGGAAAGAATGTATATATAAAAAAGTGATAATGAAGTTATTATTTCCAGCAGCTTAATCTGTTGCCATGGATAATTTGTATTTGTATTTCTTTTTATCACAACAGATTTCTCTGTGTGAAATTCGGGCCGCTCTCCCCAGGGAGAGCGCGTCTCTACACTACAGCGCCACCCTTTTTTTTTTTTTTTTTTTTTTTCCCCTGCATGCAGTTTTATTTGTTTTTCCCATCGAAGTGGAATTTTCTACAGAATTCTGCCAGGAACAACCCTTTTGTTGCCATGGGTTCTTTTGCGTGCGCTAAGTGCATGCTGCACACGGGACCTCGGTTTATCGTCTCATCCGAAGGACTAGCGTCCAAACCACCACTCACGGTCTACTAGAGGAGGAGGAGAAAAATACCGGCGGCTGAGCCGTGAATCAAAACCAGCGCGCTCAGGTTCTTCTCGCTTCCTGGACGGACAGCGTTACCTCTTGGCCATCACTCCACATTAATTATGGTAATTCATTCCCCCCCCACTGTCAACGCCCTTTCAGTCATTGTTGAGAGCATTGTGTGTTGACATTTGTGTGCAACAAACTGCTCGCTCGTTATGAAAACAAAGCGC
>NC_134883.1:8912312-8957312 GCF_041734735.1 Babylonia areolata
ATCATTATATTTTCATTTTTTGATGAAAAGAGCATTTGTAACGAAAACAGGTTCTGCCTATCGTGATAAATGTGTGGTATAAATTTTGTTCTTAAATCGTGAAGACAGTGGCAGCGTAATACAAAGTGGATTTCATCTTCAGTTTCTTCTTTACACAATGGACATATTTCATCTTTCTCGTGACTGTATCGGGAACTATGTGCAGCAATTTCCGACATCCCCAATCTAAATTTTGTCAACGCATACCTCACATGTCTATTCATATTCAGTAAGATATAAGGTTCGATGGTGGGAAGTGTCTTAAATTTTCCATATAAGCTAAACCTATCACTTGAATTCAACTACCAAGTTGTCCCAAGAGAGAGAGAGAGAGAGAGAGAGAGAGATTCAGAACTCAAAACGTTCAGAACTCAAAACGTTTTTTTTATTCAAGGATTAAGATTTTAGGCATGGGCTATCCTTCCAATCAGCCCAGTGTATTTATTTTCTTTCAAACAGTCAAAACTGAGAAATTTCTTGGCAAGTTGTGTTGTTGTGTGGTTTGTTGTTGTTTCGCGTCGGTTTTTAGCTAAACGCTTCGCTGGTTTTTGCTTACCTTCTTGGAATCGTGGGCAAGATTGATTCTGTTTTACACCACCACCACTTCTACCGTCACCACCACCACCACCACCACCGCTACCAACAAAAATACTTATAACAACAACTACAACAATACCTATAACAACACAACACCATCGACACAGTAGGTGATAAATGCTGCTACCCTGAATGAATTAAAAGGTCCGGGCGGGTCAGTTCGATAATGAATCCCTTGCTTTTCTTACAAATCCGTTCAATAAGAAGGTGATTTATAAACTTCCCGATACGTGGATACCAGAATCGCTTGCTGTCAGATCCTCGTGCGTTCACATGCTTCGTGCCAAAGGGAGGTGTGTGTGTGTGTGTGTGTGTGTGTGAGGGCAGGGGTGGGGGTCGTAGGGGGTGGGGGGGGGAAGGAAGGGTTGATTGGGGAGCTCCACCACACTTGGCAGTTCAGAGCTCGATTCAAATCACGCTCCAAGTTGAATCACCTCTTCTTTCAAGGCAACTCGGAAAGTCTCAATACTTCGTTGTTGTCCTTCATGGACACACACACACACACACACACACACACACACACACACACACACACAGACTGACACTGACACTAGTTTGTTGAATAGGCCACAGCCCCTCTCAGTGGGGATTACACAATGAAAAAAAAAAGAAAAACCACTTACAAATGATTAGCAAATTCATGCAAAGAATTATGTTAAGAGAGAGAGAGAGAGAGAGAGTTGATTTGTGGACATCACACACACACACACACACACACACACACACACACACACTCATTTGCTCTTCCCCCCCCACCCCACCCCTCTCTCTCTCTCTTGTAATCAGTTGTATTTATCTTTATTTTAGAAAAAAAAGGACCAAGTTTAATTTGCTTGTCGGGAACCCACATGCTCATTGCATTTCAATTTCACCCTGTATTAATTAAGAGATTGTCTTTTTTTTTTCTTTTTTTAACTTAAGAGGGGGAGAGAATAGAGAGAAAGAGAGGGGAAGGGAGAGAGGAGGGGAAAGGGGGGAGCTGACCAGTTGTGGGGAGATGTGTGTTTTACGTGTGATGGACTTGGGGTAAGGGTAGGGTTGGAGTGGAGTGGAGATAGGGGTAAGGGTAGGACAGGGGATAAGGGTACGGTTGGAGTGGAATGAGGAATAGTAGAAGATAGCAGGTTCTCGTGCAGGCAGGAGCATATGAAAGCGGACGCCCTTTCAATTGTTTATTTGCTACAGCTATTACATACAGGAAAACAGTGCCTGCAAGACACAAACAAATAAAAGCCATAAATACAATGTCAACATTGCATGTACGTATAACAATGAGCATACATGAGGCAAAGACCAAGACTGGTAGAGTACCCGCATCAACAAAGTATAAAGGAGGGAAACAAAACCAAACCGAAACACAAAAACCATATTCTACAATACATGAACACTGGAAGCACCATAAGTGGGAAGTCAGTCATTCATGGATGTGGGTAGCATGGAGCATACACAGTGCTGTGCCTACCTCTGGGTTTGGTATTTGCCCAAAACAACTATATGCAACTCCCTTAGTCAAGTACCATTGATACTAACATACCTTATAGTAAATAATAACAACATAATTATCAAAATACAACAAACTCATCCTATCAACTCCAAATGGGAAATCAAACCCCAAACTTAGTACATAAAATATTTAACATATAATTTATAAAATATACTCACTATCAAGTACACATACACAGTAAACTCATAAAAGCAACATGTCTGTTATTCTTCACCTGGTCCCCAAGACCATGCAACTAAAGGGCTAGGGTTATACTTAATTAGTAAAGTAACCAAACAACCTAATCCATGGAAAACTATTTCAGCTGTATTAAATTTAAAGCGACTCAAATGAATCAATCATCATGTGGCACTATACCGGAGTATGTCGTATAGGAGAAAGCATGATAACTGAGCTGGAAAGACTTACTTGGTCTGGACTCAAAAAGCTCATACTGTGTGTCAAAGTGACTCAAATGAAGCAAAGTTTATCATGTAGCACTATACGGGAATAAGCCGTATAGGAGAGAGCATGATAACTAACTTACAATCAACAGACTGATACATATCAGGTGGTTTTAACCAATAACTGATATTAATCAAACACTATCTTGTAATCACCTCAACAGAATACTACACACATCTTAGAGTACTGAGCACACTGTAGCAGTACAACCGAGATCAGCATGTAAGATAATACCTGAATAGTAAACAAGATGGAGAATCAGTGGCTTAGATATAATACTGGCAACCTGATAGACCAGAGAGTAAGTGAAGCACCATCATGGCTTAACCATTAAGTGGTGAATGAACTTACACAAGTTATCCGTTGCATCGAAGCCAAATATGAGCATAGCTAAGGTTGCGCTCAACATTTAAATCGTCTCCGCTGAAGCGGGGATAAGTAACCTAACCTTCAGTGACAGCAGATGAGAGAGAATGAGTCATCCCCTAGAACATTCTGGAACAGACTTTCTTGTGTCCCGAGACGTCATTGACTGACGTAAAAAGAATCAAATGGAATACTGCTTCGAACATATGACGACATGGCGATTTTCTAGATCAATCATAGCCGAGCTGTGCCTAACATGTCAAAGCCATAACTAAACAAAGAATTAACTGAACAAAGCAACAACTGAACATACTTATATGAACACAAGTACTGTGTCGAAGGATACCTTTCACAAGTCAACACATTCTACACAATAGTACTTACAGCCATACGTAGCGAGATGCTGTTGTGGGAACGACACTGACCACTACACAGCAAGAGACAAAGGGAGCAGGTGCTGGCCGCGGCTGGCTCGGGTGTGGAAGTGACCACTCATCACCCGCTCGGCCAATTTATACAAATTAGGCGAACTACAAAGACAATCACGTGGGCTGCAAACCAAATCGTCACTAATCTGAAGAAATCTGATGAGAACTGTGCTTGTTACAAGGTGTTCAGTGACAGATTTCTAGATGATTACTGAACCGATTTGCATCGGATAAGTTGCAAAAGAAAGAGCTCAACGCCTACTTTATAATGAGTGTAAAATGAAGTGTTGATTATTTAAGATGAATTTATAATCTTAATTTAAGTCACCTGAACAGGGTCAGTTTTAACGAGCTCGTCGCTGAAAATTACAAACTGCGTTAAATCAGTTTCACGTAGGCAAACATAAATGGAATAGATTTAAAGATGGAGTTAAGACGATTCTGCCAGTATATAATACTAGTAGTTTACTGATCTAACAAAAGAGCTATTAATTAAATGCTGTGGAACAGAAACACAAGTTTGCTCTCAGCCAATGACGTACCGGGATGCGACATTGGGCGAGCTGTGAGCAGGTGTCTGGCGAGGAGGACAAAATGATGTAAGCGGAGTGACGTCACACATTCTGTGCGCGGGTTATGAGGGAAAACTGTCGTCTGCTGTGGCTTGTGCGTGAATAGTGTTGGAGCAAGCATAGCGCGCTTGGTCACACCTCCCCCCATCTTTTGAAAACCATCGTCCGCGATGGTTAATTTAAAGTAATTCTTGTGAGGAGACTTAGCTGAGCATCAAACAAGAATTATTGGGCAGGTAAGGGAGATAATTTAGCTGATAACTAATAGCTAAGCGAATGTGAAATGACTGCAACATTCTGAGGAACAATACCCTACTTCTATATTCAAAGTGGCTTTAGCCAGGTTAAGTTGAGTTTGGACTTAGTCAAATGCATCCTAACTTAACTTTGAAGAGTTTGATATAGAGAAGGGGTTGGAAAGCATTCAGTTTTGTGCATATCAATCTATGTATCATATGATTGCCCGACTAGTGCTTAAAATTAACAAGCAAGCATTTCAACAACAAATATTTGTCTTTGCAAAGACCACTTAGCAGGATTGGCCTTGGGGAGGCAAGAATAAAAAAAAAAATAGAAGAAAAAAAAAAGTACACCAAAACCCACAAAATATAAATTCCACCTAAACTGGTTGGAATGAAAACAAAATAAGAAAACATGTACATAAGAGATGAAACAGTTTGCGTTGCACTGGCCACATGGCAGAAAAGGGCATGGGAGAGGCAAGACTAGAAAAAAATAGAGTGGATGAAATAGTCCTAATTGTGCGTGAATAGTGTTGGAGCAAGCATAGCGCGCTTGGTCACATACGCAATGTGATAGATTCGATGGAGGATCTTCACCAGTGTGTGTGTGTGTGTGTGTGTACATGTTCGCGTGTGTGTGTGTGTGTGTGTGTGCGTGTACGCGCGCGCGCGCGCGCGTGTGTGTGTGTGTGCATGGTGGGTCGTGTGTCATGAGTATGCGTGTGAAGGTCTGGAGTGTAATAGTGTCATTGATTCACATCACTTATATATATATATATATATATATATATATATATATATATATTATATATATATATATATGTGTGTGTGTGTGTGTGTGTGTAATCATCATCATTATTATTATTATTGTCATGCGCGTATCATCCTGTTTTGTTTGTACAGGACGCAACACTAATTAATTGCTTTGTCAAAACATAATCATGCATATTTATTATGGTCACAGGTGGTCAGCTTGCTATCAAAAGTCTTTTTGGTTACATGGGCGATTTGGGATTGTTGTTGTTGTTTTTTCTGTTACCATGGAAACGCCTGCTCTAATACTAACACCGTCCAGATGTTCCAGATTGATTGATGGATTCAGAGAGAGAGAGAGAGAAGAGAGTGTGTTTGTGAGCGCGCGCTTGTAATATTATGTATTTCTGGGAATCACGTGAAGGAAATATAATCTGAAAACCGTGCTTCTGAAGGCATAGCTGTTCTTAATGTTTCGAGATCACTTTCCATGTTTGCAAATCTTCATTTTTCCATCATCTTGCTTTTTTTTTTTTTTTTTTTTTTTTTGAGGGGGTGGGTGGGTGGGGGCGCGAGGGGGGGGGGGGGGGGGGGGGGGATGGCATTTTTTCCTCCGGATTTAGATACCTTTTGTTTGTGTGTATTTAAAGCTTCTCTCTCTCTCTCTCTCTCTCTCTCTCTTATCTCAAAATCCGGTCAGCCACTCATTCTGTCACTTTGTCTGTCTGTCTGTCTCTGTCTCTGCCTCTTTCTCTCTGTCTCTGCCCTCCCCCCCCCCCCCCCCCCCTCTAATCCTTCCCCCCCCCTCTCTCTCTCTCTGTCTCTGCCCCCCGCCCCCCCCCCCCCTACCCCCCCCCCCCCCCCCCCTCTCTCTCTCTTCTCTCTTTCTTTCGCCGTGACTTTCTCTCTTCTTTCTACGTGTATTACCTTGATTCTTCGTCGTCGTTGGATCGTGTCTGGCAAATGTCAGAGCTATTGAGTGTCAAAGTTTTGTTGTTATACTTATATATATATATATATATATTTTTTTTTTTTTTCAATAAGCTTTCTCTGCCAACCCTTCACCACCACCAACCCTTTCCATCTCCTCCCCCCCCCACCCCACCCCTCTGTGATAATTAGATCTAAGGCGCTTTTGTTCGAGTTTTTGGGGTAAGGTGATGGACCGTCGTAGGGGGGTGGGGGGGTGGGGGAAGGTCACGGCTGTAATTTGTTGTTTGGGGGTCTCTGGAGCAGAGGGGGGGGGGAGGTGAGATAGGTCCGATGGTATCCGTCTGTCGTTGAATCTCACAGCTATGTCTCTCTCTCTCTCTCTCTCTCTCTCTCTCTGTGGCACAATGTGTGTGTGTGTGTGTGTAACCGAGATAATGATGACATTGATCTACTTCCTTTCCAAGGCTTGTTTCAGATTGTAGTGTGAAAAAAAAAGAAAGAATAAAATAAGATAAAACAAAAAATAAAATAAATTAAAATAAAGAAAAATCGGAGGGTTGGGGGGAGTGGGGGTTTGTGGGGGGGGGGGGGGGACCACTCTGAATGGTGACCTTTCAAACAAATCTCTGTTCTCCTTGAACAATCCCCCCCCCCCCCTCCCCCCACCCCCCGTGAAGGTTAGTTTGACAGTTAGTAGGCACAAAAAAGTTCAGGAGAAAAATGTGTGCTAAGTAACAACGACACCCTTCTGTTCCCTCTTCCCTCCCTGTCCCCTCTAACCCTTCCTCCCTCCCCAACCCACACCCCTCCCCCCCCCCCCCCTAACCCATCAACGCTTCCCATTTCCTCCCTTCACGCCTCCATCCCCCACCCACCCACCCCACCACAATCCTCTCCCCCCCTCCCCCCCTTTTTCCCCCCCTTAAGATTAAAAGCAGTCTGGCATTCTCCTTTCCTTTTTTTTTTTTTTTTTAAACTCCCGAGATCGATTTTGCTTCATCGCCTGTGTGTCTGTTTGCTTGTGTTGTCTGTCTGGTTGTTTGTTTTTGTACATATGTTGTGACACTGCAAATGTGAAACGAAGAATGAACGAGATTGGTTTATTGAACATCCGCCATGGGTATTAAAAGAGAAAAGGAACAACGAAAGCAAACAGAGATAGAACAAAAAAAAAAAAAAAAAAAAAAAAAAAAGAGAAAAAAAAAAAAAAAAACGTGTCTCCAGACAAGTTTTCTGTTCTTTGCATTGTACGGAATTTGAACGTTATCTTATGTTTTTTTTAAAAATTTTTTAAATTATTTTAATTCCCACCTGCGCATTGTGATGCGTTTGCAGAAAAGGAACGCAAAAACAAAAACCGTTGAAACTAGTGAAAGTTTTCGAACAATAAGGTAAAAGTGGCAGAGAAAGAATGCCAAACTTAAGTTGTGTTGCAGATGTGAATACTGCTTGTTTGAAAGGGGGGGGGGGGGGGGGGGGGGGGGGGGGGAGTCGTACTTTGCAGGAAGATTTTGAAAGTCAAGAGAGAGAGAGACGGAAAGAGTGTATTATACAGAGAGAGAGAGAGAGAGAGAGAGAGAGAGAGAGAGAGAGAGAGAGAGAGACGGGAAAAGAAATAGACTATAGACAGGAAGAGACGGAAACACAGAGAGAGAGAGAGAGAGAGAGAGAGTTAACTAATTCGGGCATTGTTAAGAGAGATGAATTGGGACGCGGAAAGATAAATGGGAGGAAAAAAATAACGTGGAACGAGAGAACGAAAGAATGCCGGAAAGCAATTTAATTATTGATTTAGATTTGCTCTCTTCCTTCAGCAACCACAACGCGAAGGGATATGAAGAGAAAGACAGACAGACAGACAGAAAGGGAGAGGGTTTTTTTTGGGATAATTTAGGCATTGTTCAGAGAGAGTAGCAAGGGTGACAGAAGAAGAATAAAAAGAGACAAAGAAGGGACTGTTAGAACGAAAGAATATATATTTAATTATTGCTTTTGATTTCGGTTTTGTTTTTTGTTTTTTTATTCTTTTCTTTTTTTTAAAATTCTTTTCTTGCGCAAAACCGCGCAAAGGGATATGAATGGAAGGGAGAGAGAGAGGGGGAGGGGGGTGGGGGGGTGTCATAAAGGGGTGGTGTAAACAAACATTTCTCAGTAAAAGAAAATACAAAAAAATTTACATGTCAAATAAGAAAGATGTAACACGCATCCTTGGGGGGTTAGATGGCCATTGGGAACCACCCCCAACGCCAGACTGTCTGAAAAACCCTCTTGGCAGAGAGAGAGAGAGAGTTGGGATGTAACTTGGGCAAGACACCCTCCACTGTCATCCGATTCTAGCCCAAATACTCGGGGACAGCAGTTGCCTCCTCTGCTGTTCTGATGGTCTAAGTGAGACGCGACTGACTGACTGACTATCACAAAAACCTGAGAATTAGAAGGAAGAAAAAAAATCCTCAGCTGTTTTGAGTATTTCCAGTTCACTCGGAATAACAGAGGTGTGGAGAAAGAGGGTGGGCCGAGGGGTTGGAGGAGACACGGAGTGGCAGGCAGGCAGAGAGCAACTGATAGAGGTATGCTAGACAGACAGACAGACAGGGACAGTTGAAAAGTTATTTTATAAAAAAAACAACAACAACAACCGAACACCGGGTTAAAACATAGACTCACTTTGTTTACACAAGTGAGTCAAAAACGGGCTGACTGACAGATAGACAGACAGACAGACAGAATCAAGGGAAAGCAAAGTATCGGCAACGAGTTCAAGAAACGTGCCGGTTTTTTTTGTTGTGTGAGGAAACCAAACTAGAACTCGTTAAAGGACCAAACCTTATCACCTCCGGCCCCCCCCCCCCCCCCCCCCCCCCAACCCCCCCACCCCCTACAACCACCCTGCTGCCGGTGAGAGGAAATGGAAACCACCAGTGGTTGCTGATGGTCAAGCGAGGAGGTCTAAGCATCTCGTCTGGAGAATGCATGGGGCTACATCGCCCACCCCTGCATGATACCACCTTCCCCTCCCCCCCCCCCCCCCCCCCCCCCTCCCCCCTCCCCAGCCAGGTCTGATGATCCCATTATCTTAAAGGATCGGGCACTGGAGCGTCCAGATGATTCCGCGTTTCGTCTTCGTTGTCTTCTTCGTCTTCAGTCTTTAGTCTTCTTCTTCTTCTTTTTCTTTTTGTTGCTGCTGCTGTTGTTGTTTTTTGTTGTTCTTCTCTTTCTCCTCCTCCCCCTCCTCCCCATCTTCCTACTCCAGCTCTTCCTAACGTTGTTGTTGTTGTTCTCTTCCTCCCTTCCCCTCCTCCTCATTTTCCTACTCCAGCTCTTCCTCGTCTCCCCTCACCCCCCCTCTCACCTGGACCTAAAGTCTCTCTCTCTTATTTTTCTCTCTCTTCTTTCATTGAGTGATATTAGATTTTTTTTCTCTCTCTCTCTCTCTGTCATTATGCTCCTATTCTTCTTCGCTTCCTTCCTTCTGCTGCTCCTCCTTCCCCCCCCCCCCCCCCATTTCCTGTCTGTTGTCTCCATGGTCTTTTCTGATCCACTCTTCTTATCTCCGATAAAGAACTAATCACCGAAAACCACTCGGATGTCCCTTTTTTTTTTTTTCTTACAGGATATTATATGGAAAAGTATTATGTTTAGCTTATAGTATAATATAACCTTGGCCTTTCCTGATGCATTTTTGATAGACACCATTACGAAGGATTGCTGTGTATAAACGCTGTCTGAATGTCTGTATCGACCTCTCTCTCGCTCTCTCTCTCTGTGTTATGATATATATTTGTGTGTGTGTGTGTGTGTGAGAGAGAGAGAGAGAGAGAGAGAGAGAGAGAGAGAGAGAGATTGGCCTTTTCTTATGCAGTTTTGAAAGACATTACGAAAGATTGCTGTGTGTAAAATCTCTCTCTCTCTCTCTCTCTCTCTCTCTCTCTCTCTCTCTCTCTGTCTCTCTGTCTGTCTGTCTCTCTCTCTCTCTCTCTGTCTCTCTCTCTCTCTCTCTCTCTCTCTCACTCAGTGGTTCATTTACAATCTTTATCGTGCCGTTTCTTCCAGCCAGATTCTCGTTTTGTTCTGTTTGTTCTATTTCATAAATTCATTTTGTTTTGCAGGCGGATGACGACATGGATCATCGAATCGATCGTTTGTTGATGTGTTGGTGATATACTGGGACTGAGTGGTGGGTGCCGGGAATGTGGAAATTAAAGGAGAGCTGTTGATACATGTGTGAAGCACGCAAGCAAAAACTAATAGAATAGAATAAAATGAAAAATAAACCTTTGAGAATGGCTTATAAAAAATGTATTCATAGATGACTGATATTTCGGAAATCCCCGAGACGGTTGTATATCTCATTACACACACACACACACACGCGCACCCTCCCCCCTCCTCCCTACCCCCCCCCCCCCCCCCCCCCCCGCACTGCTCAATCCTTTGTTTTCTGTCATGTTGAGATGTGTCTACCAGGAAGTCTACAGAGGCGTGGTGTTAAAACAGGTATCAGTTGAACCTGATTCCTTCTGGGCTCAGCTTCTGATTGGTGTGTCTCCTTCTCTGTCTGTCTCCTTGCTGTCTCTGTCTCTCCATGTAATTATACCCCCCCCCCCGCCCCCCCCCCCGAACTTTTTTGGGTTTTTTTTTCTTCTTCTTCTTCTTCTGTTTTTCTTTTTTTTTTCCCCGTAAGACGTTCGCGTGTGCGGTCCAGAGCTGGAAGTTCTGGAGTTGATGAGAACGGAATTGAAGTACCAGGGCTGGACAGGTGATGAAAGAATTCTTCCCCGCCCCTCCACCCTCTCCCCCTCCGCCCCCAGAACACACATACACACACACTCACTCACTCACTGACGCGTGCGCGCGTCTTCTCTCTCTCTCTCTCTAATTAAGTCTTATATAGTGCGCACGAACTTTTGTGCTCAGTTGCAACAAACAAGTCGGAAGACTTGGAAGATTTGCGCTACTTGATTGGAAAGAGTGGGTCATTTTGAGACAGTAAAAAAGACCGAATTCGTCTGGCACTTCCTTCCCAGAGGTGCTGGTCATACTGCAAGGCGGAGGTAATTGTCACAATCAGATTATTACCCAGATCGGTTAGACGGCAAGGCGAAGATAATTGTCACAATTTGATTATTACCACAGATTGGTTGACAATTATTTGATTATAAACCCAGATCGGTTAGACAGCAAGGCGAAGAAAATTGTCACAGTTTGATCATTACCCACAGGATCACAGTGTCACGTGCTTTTGATATTCACACGCCGTGACGGTGATGATGGCGGGTGGGAAACTGTCGTAGGGGGGGAAGCTTTACTTCATTAGCTGAGAAATGGCTGCAGGCTTGCACCAGAACGAGGCGACCGGTCAGTGGCTACGCTGGTAGGTGCATCCTGTGATTAATGCGACGATTCCCAGCGAACAGAGAAGAGGGGGGGTGGGGGGGGGGGGGGGGGGGGGGGGGGGGGGGGGGGGGGGGGCGAGTGGTGGGTAGGATTACGTAGGAGGAACCTATCTTCTGATTCCAGTGAAAGATTTTAACGCTGATTTAGCGGATTAGAATCAGCGGGAATAACTGACCGCAAGGTGACCTCAGATGCATGGTCGTTTTGTGCTGACTGTGGTCTGTGACAGGTTGTTTGGGAGGGGATGGGTGAGAGGAAGGGGGTTGGGGGGGGGGGGGAGAGGGGTACACAGGAAAATATTGCGACAGCCTCATTAACTGGTGCGTGCACGTGCGTCAAGTGGTAATGATGAAAATGAAGGGGGGCGGGAAAGGTGTGTATAGAGGGGTGTGGGGGGTGTGAGTGTTAGAAAGATGACGTTTCGTGGTGAGCGAACAGTGAATGCAGAGAGCTTTTGAAACAGGGCACGTTTCAATTAGCGGCTGCGGGTTAACGATGTGGGCGGAAACACCGTTTTTCACTTTTTAACTTTTAACATGCCGTCTTCTTCTGTGCTTTCTGTGTCTTTGCCTTCGTTGGAGGTTGAAGGACCAGTGAAGGTTAATTAAACCTTTGTTTGGTCTTTACACTTTATTATCATTTGATACTGAAATTGTTACAGTTTTGTGTAGGAGTAAACAAAACCAGACGGACTGTTTTAGTCTTGGACTTCTTTTGTTCCATTTCTCTCTCTCTTTCCCTTCGACATTGATTATAGGAGACAGAAGTAAAGTGAACATTAATACAACAGTCTCTGCAGCAGACCACACGGTCTCTTCGTTAAAACTTAACAGCCTCGGTAAAGGCATCGAAGAACTGATATTTTCGGAAGTAAGACTAACACCGCTAGAATATACCGCTGCCGTGAAAGTTTACAGTTTCTTAGTGGAAAAACGCTGCCATACGCATGCACGCTCAGGTTTGTTGCATGCGACGCACATAACTATTCCAGCGCACGTGTACATGCGCACGTGCGTTGTTGCTAATGATGTTGCTGTGTCAGTAGTTGTTGTTGCAACAAAACACACAGGGGGAAAGACCTGAAGATTATATGACGGTTTGCGAGAGATCGTTCCAAACTTCCGGCTCGCCAAATTCTTCATTCGGCAGCAGTTTTGGTTGTTGTTGGTTTTGTCAAGCTGTGGATCAGCGGGCGAAGTTAATGATGTGTTCAGACCGTAATGAATCGGCAGTTCCGAGTGTCACGTGCGTAGCATGTGCGTGTGTGTTCCATTCCTCTCTCTCTTTCCCTTCGATATTGATTATAGGAGACAGAAGTAAAGTGAACATTAATACAACAGTCTCTGCAGCAGACCACACGGTCTCTTCGTTAAAATTTAACAGCCTCGGTAAAGGCATCGAAGAACTGATATTTTCGGAAGTAAGACTAACACCGCTAGAATATACCGCTGCCGTGAAATTTTACAGTTTCTTAGTGGAAAAACGCTGCCATACGCATGCACGCTCAGGTTTGTTGCATGCGACGCACATAACTATTCCAGCGCACGTGTACATGCGCACGTGCGTTGTTGCTAATGATGTTGCTGTGTCAGTAGTTGTTGTTGCAACAAAACACACAGGGAGAAAGACGTGAAGATTATATGACGGTTTGCGAGAGATCGTTTCGAACTTCCGGCTCGCCAGATTCTTCATTCGGCAGCAGTTTTGGTTGTTGTTGGTTTTGTCAAGCTATGGATCAGCGGGGCGAAGTTAATGATGTGTTCAGACCTTACGTAATGAATCGGCAGTTCCGAGTGTCACGTGCGTGGCATGTGCGTGTGATTGGGATGACAAGTAAACACCGCGAGGTGGAAACGTTCGGATAGCTTTACCTCATTAGCAGAACTCGGTGTGGGTTTTTGGTGGACCAGATAGAGAGGGCAAGAGTCGCTGGTCAGTGCGTCGGTGATCAGTTTGTTCATTCTTGGGGGAGATGGGGTATGTGTGTGTGTGTGTGTGTGAACTCGCATGTGCGTTCGTTCGTGCTTGTTTGTGTGTGTGTGTGTGTGTGTGTGTGTGTTGGGGGATACAGGACGAGGGAGGGGAGAAATGCAACGAAAAAATATTTTACAAGGGCACTGCGATAATCACAAATTTTACAATGATGCTTTTCATTTTCCCACCCCAGTCCTGGTTTACAAGGTCAAGAAAGAAAGGATGAAAGAAAAAGGAAATGAAAAGCGAGATTGCGAGGAGAGGGAGGGAGAGGAGGGGAGGGGGAGGGGGGGGGGGGGGGAGACACGGATGTTTTATTCAGTACAGACCATGCGGCCCCATGTCGTTAATAGGTTAACAAAATAGGCGGACAGCAAACCCTATTATTAACGAGCCCCTCATTACGCAGTCTGGACTTCTGAGTTTGTGGCTTGAAATTAGTAGAAGAATCCTTGGAGCTCACCGTTGAGCATCCGCTTGGTCTTACCGTATCCTTTTGATATGAGCTGAGGGCAGTGCGCATAATTATGTGTATAATTTATTGAAGGTGGACAAACAGTAGCGCGAAAAGACGGAAAGTTGAACAAATCAGTCAGTACAAGGGGGAACGCGCCGCTTTCGACATGAGGAAGGGAATGGCGATCCAGCTGTGGGCGGTAACCGTGTTTCCAATTTCATGATTCCAATCCCCGACCTTTGGAGCGAGTAAATTAGAACAAGGAATGGCGGTCGGGAGGGTGATAGTCTTGCCCTTCTCCGTCTCTGTCCTCTCTCTCTCTCTCTCTGTCGACGATGTGTATAATGTAATTGATCGTTATTAGCCACGCATGTAAGAGTTATTATTTAGCGTATATCATATATCCTTTATGTGTATAAATGTCAATTGAATACAATATGTTTCATGATGTGTATTATGTGTTACTAAGGTGAGGGCATATTAATTAGAAATAAGGCATGATATATTTATGTTATCTGAACGAATGTCATTTTTCAATGCACGATGCGATGTCCATGAAGAATTTGTGACACCCTTTCATAAGGGGCAATGGCCTATAAATGAATAAACCATTCATTCATTCATTCTCTCTCTCTCTCTCTGTCTGTCTCTCTCTCTGTCTCTGTTTCTCTCTTGAACCTATTAATGTCTTCAACCTCCTACGAAATTGTTAGAAACCTTGCTTTGTATTTATATAAAGCTTTGAAAGTCTAAAGTCAGGGAAACCATTACGTCATGAGAATACTGATTCTCATACATTATGTTTCGTAGCTAGGCTAGCTTTCATTTGGAACTGATGTTATATCACGTTTTCCATATGTTTTGCACTATGGTGTTTGCATTGTATTATGTTTACATACACCTTCATAAGGGGCCTTGGCCTATCTATGAGTGAATTCTCTCTCTCTCTCTCTCTCTCTCTCTCTCTCTTTCAGCGTCTGTCTGTCTGTCTCTCTCAAACACACACACCGTTTAAGTTTCAAGACCTATTCTGTTAAAACACAAAGCGAGCCTTCTCAAGTTCCTGTTTTGTCCCAGCAGCGCCGTGATGTCAGATGGTTATCAAGAAGGACGTCCTCATCGCGTGTCATGGTCGCCAGTGTGGAAATCGGATCAGTCGCCAGCACACCCAGTCATTATCATAAGAGAGAGGAAAAATGGATAGGCCGTGTTGTTGTGTTTTACACCCCCCCGCCCCCCCCCTTAGGGCGCATCTTCAGTCCTCTCCATCCCTCCCCACGCAACTCACCCCCACCACCCCCTACCCCGTTACTTCCGCATCGTTCACAATGACACGAACGGAGCGTCACGGCTCACATAAATGCTTTTCCAACACGTTTCGAATGCAGAGCTTCTCATACTATACCTGCCTTGTAAACCTGTGGAAAAGATCAATCAATTTATTTCAATTTCATACACACGCGCGCGCGCGCGCTCACATACATCCACATCCTTTTCTTACCTGCCCATGCATAAAGGGAAGACAAGGTCTTCTTTCTGCCAAATGATTCCTTAAGATGGGTGGGCAGTATGCATTCTGTCTCCTCCGCATTATGAGAGCGGTTGGGCAGGGGATGTTTCCAGTTGAAATTATTGACTTTTCCCCAGTGACAGTTGTACAGAGCTCTTTTTTCTGGATAGCTATATGCATATTTGCCCGTCTGGCCTCGTCTTTCAAGTACTGTCACAAGAATATAGATTATTACGTTAGATACAAAATACTCGGTCATTCACATGTTACTTTTTGTAGGAAGGTGGACGCAGACAGAGAAAGAAAGGGGAGAGAATTATCAACGACTCCTTACCTAAAGACGACGCTCATGTTCGTGGAAAGAGACGGTCGTGTACTTTGAGCAGTCCATTCTGCAGTATTCTATCACCCAGTCATTTTTTTTTTTTTTTAAGTCCTGGAACAGAGCATCTCTTACACGTGATTAAAGATAAGAATACGAAGAAGAATCACTGATGATAATGATGATGATGACAATAATAATAACACATCGATATTACCACCTTCCAGTTTGCTTCTGTTTGACACGACTCCGTCGATTGTGCAAGTCAGAAAGATAACAACAGCGACAACAACAAAATTTGGTAGGGCGTGACTTTTTATTTTTTAAAATTTTTTTTAAGGGGACCGTAAATGTTACAGGACAGTTAAGAAGCATTTCCATCTTTCTCTTTTCTTCTTCCTTTTATTGACGAATGAAGTTGAACAAAACACCACCATCACCTTCGATCATTCACATGCAGGAAGGTGGACATACACAGAGAAAGGGGAGAGAATTATCAACGACTCCTTACCTAAAGACGACGCTCATGTTCGTGGAAAGAGACGGTCGTGTACTTTGAGCAGTCCATTCTGCAGTCTTCTATCACTCAGTCATTTTTTTTAAAGTCCTGGAACAGAGCATCTCTTACACGTGATTAAAGATAAGAATACGAAGAATCACTGATGATAATGATGATGATGATGATGACAATAATAATGATAACACATCGATATTGCCACCTTCCAGTTTGGTTCTGTTTGACACGACTCGATTCCCAGTTCTCTTTCTGAGTGCTGTTTCTGATCACAGGGTGTGAGACTGAACTGCAGAATGGGCCACAGCCCTTCCTGCAACAACAAGGATGACTGTGCTTGAAAACTGCGCTCAGCTCAGCTTCACCCCAGTCAATCAGTATTAAGGTGATAGCCATGTCCGTAAGTCCCCGGCGATTGTGAAAGTCAGAAAGATGACAACAGCAGTGACGAGAAAATTCGGTAGGACGTGACTTTCTTTTTAGGGAAACATAAACGTTAAAGAACAGTCAAGAAGCATTTCCATCTTTCTTTTTTCTTCTTCCTTTTATTGACGAATGAAGTTGAACAAAACACCACCAAGAAGACTTTTTAAAAAAAAGAAAAAGAAAAAGTTTTATTCATTGTATTGCTTCTGTGGGTTTTATGTGCACTGGTTCACGCTGCCTATAAATTATGATACTTCAGTGTATTGTCACATCTCAAAGTGTAGCACTTTAAGTCATGCTTTTTCTGAAGTTTTGTTTTCCTTTTTGATTGATTTGATTTTTAGTTACCCTCGGTGATATATGGTGCATACTTAGATTTTCTGTGTTGTGTATTTTACTCTTTCTCTCCCTCTTTCTTTCTTTTGTTGGATAACTCTGCCCCTTTTGCTTATCCATTGAGTGGGCGCACTTCTCTTTTGGTCACCAGCGCAAGCCATCTTCTGTTCCAGACTCGGAACATGTACTGGCTCGCTTATATTGCATTGTGTGTCACTTCGCTTATCACCGAAGATTCCTCTTTCGGGACTAGGTGTCAGATTTACCACCCCCCTCTTTGTCTGTGTCTCTAATCTGGTGGAGAGCGTGTGTCGCCAGAAGAGGGAGTCGTCCAGGGTTCTCCAGCTCGGATCTACTCTTGGGGCTCGAGAGAGCCAATAAATCCTCACCTCTCGGGGCTGTCGGTTCGATAACTGTTGGTTTTTTTCCCATTCTGTGTAAACCTGTGTTCTGTTCTGAGTGCATTTGGTGGGGTGACTTTTGTGGGGTTTTGACCTTGTCGACTGACTGGCGACCTCTGTCTCTGTCTCCTCTCTGTTTGTCTCGGTCTGCTGTCTGTCTCTGTCTTCTTTCCCTTTGTCTCGGTCTCCTATCTCTTTGTGTCTGTCTTCTTTCTCTTTGTCTTCTTTCTCTTTGTCTCGGTCTCCTATCTCTTTGTCTCTGTCTTCTTTCTCTTTGTCTTCTTTCTCTTTGTCTTCTTTCCCTTTGTCTCGGTCTCCTATCTCTTTGTGTCTGTCTTCTTTCTCTTTGTCTTCTTTCTCTTTGTCTCGGTCTCCTATCTCTTTGTGTCTGTCTTCTTTCTCTTTGTCTTCTTTCTCTTTGTCTTCTTTCCCTTTGTCTCGGTCTCCTATCTCTTTGTGTCTGTCTTCTTTCTCTTTATCTTCTTTCCCTTTGTCTCGGTCTCCTATCTCTTTGTCTCTGTCTTCTTTCTCTTTGTCTTCTTTCCCTTTGTCTCGGTCTCCTATCTCTTTGTCTCTGTCTTCTTTCTCTGTGTCTTCTTTCCCTTTGTCTTCTTTCCCTTTGTCTCGGTCTCCTATCTCTTTGTCTCTGTCTTCTTTCTCTTTGTCTTCTTTCTCTCTGTCTTCTTTCTCTTTGTCTTCTTTCTCTCTGTCTTCTTTCTCTTTGTCTTCTTTCCCTTTGTCTCGGTCTCCTATCTCTTTGTGTCTGTCTTCTTTCTCTTTGTCTTCTTTCTCTTTGTCTTCTTTCCCTTTGTCTCGGTCTCCTATCTCTTTGTGTCTGTCTTCTTTCTCTTTGTCTTCTTTCTCTTTGTCTTCTTTCCCTTTGTCTCGGTCTCCTATCTCTTTGTCTCTGTCTTCTTTCTCTTTGTCTTCTTTCCCTTTGTCTCGGTCTCCTATCTCTTTGTCTTCTTTCTCTTTGTCTCGGTCTCCTATCTCTTTGTCTCTGTCTTCTTTCTCTTTGTCTTCTTTCCCTTTGTCTCGGTCTCCTATCTCTTTGTGTCTGTCTTCTTTCTCTTTGTCTCATCTGTGTCTTCTTTCTCTTTGTCTCTGTCTCCTCTCTCTCTTTCTCTTTGTTTCTGTCTGTCTTGTCTTTCTCTGTCTCTTGTGTCCTTTCTCTGTCCTTGGCGGTGTTTTTGAAGAGCACGTGACACTCGTCGTCCACCCCACTCCCTGCCTTTAACCCCCCCCCCCCCCACACACACACACCTGCCCCTCTCTCCTTCTAGTTCTGCTCCCTCGCTACCTCCCTTTCTCTCATCCCTGAGGACGGAATTAAAAAGATTATAGTAAGTAGTGTGGTCTCCCTCTCTCTCTCTCTCTCTCTCTCCCCCCCCCCCCCAAACTCCCCACCCCCACCCCCTCACAGCCCCTGGTTTTTAACGAGTTACTGTGATCTATTATTGAGTGTCACTTTTTTTGGGGGGAAATGTGAAGAACTACTATCGGAAGAAGAGGAGGAGGATGAGAGGAGGGAAGAGGAGCAGGCTTGGACTGGAGTTTGCCCACACTGAAGTGTAAGCCAGAAGAGAGAGAGAGAGAGAGAGAGAGAGGGAGGAAAGAGGAGGAGGGCCCCAGAGGATCGTGGTGTGGTGTGGTGTGTGTGTGTGTGTGTGTGTGTGTGTGTGTGTGTGCTAGGGGCTGTTGGGGAGAGAGAGGTCCTCGTGTTGAGGTGTAGTGGCGGTGGATGGTGGTGAATTATTACTGTGATTGTTTCTCTAGTCTAACTCATGGGGCCTAGATGTAGAAAAGCTCGAGAGGGAAGAAATGTGCTGGTGTTCCATGACCTGCATGCAATGGGTGGGGGGGGGGGGGGGGGGGGGGGGGGGGGAGAGAGAAAAAAGAAGAAGCGAGAATTAGGTGGGGTGGGGTTGGAGGGAAACATCATCGATGTTTTTGTTTGTCATTTTCGGTCGTTGTTTTATGTTGTTTTGTTTTCTAACATTCTCTTAAATTAAATTTTCTTTCCGTGTTTTTTTTTCCCCTCCATACAAACAAAACAAACAACCCCCCCACCCCCCCCCCCCCCCTAAAAGTGGCGCAGTTTTCTTTTTCTTTTTTTTTTCTCCCTTTGTTTTTCGCTATTGTACGTACTTTTATTCTTGTTTTCATTGTTCTTGTCCATATTTATCATTTTCTCGTTCTTCTTGTTCTAGTTCCTCTTGTTGTTGTTGTTGTTGTTGCTGTTGTTACTGTTGTTGTTGTTCTTATTCTCCAGCTGTTTTGTTTGAGGATGCTGGGTATATCTGTCTGTCCACAAGTTGTATTTTTTTTTTTTTTAGCATGTAAATTAAAAATCAATGTGCAGCAACAGTTAACGGAACTGTTGCAGATTGTAAAACTGTAAAGAAGGTCGTTTGGAAAAGGACACGCTGCGATCGTCACCAGGGGTTAGTTTGATGTCTCCTCCCCCTCTCCCTCACTCTCTCCCCCCCCCCCCTCCTCCCCGCCGGTCACTCTGTGTGTGTGTGTGTGTGTGTGTGTGTGTGTGCGCGCTCGCGCTCATGTTCAGCTAGACATTACTTGAATGTTTAATGTGACAGCTGTTTAGAACTCATGCAGACAGGATTGTGACGTCAATCGATGCGACACATAATGCTCACTGTTTGCGCTGTGTGTGTGTGTGTGTTTGTGTGTCTGCCTGTGTGTACGTACGTTTCTGGTCTTGTAATTCCTTGGTGGAAATCATCCTTAAAGAGAAAAATATATATATATGTGTAAAATTCTTTTTATTTATCTTCATTTTATCTTCTTTTTTTTTTGGTACACTATGTGGAGCTTGCCACAGGTTTGTGGAACTCTGTTTAAAAGGGCAGCTGAGCAGGAAATGTTAATGGCACATGAAACAGAGACAGCCTTTGAACGATAGAAGGACAAGATAATCACGGTATCAGACAAACGAACGCATTGCTTGGAGATTGATTGGCCAATCCTGGTTGATCTAAATGCCATGACATTGTGTCCTCGAGTGTTCCGTTTCCAAGATCTTCGGATGAAGACAAAATATTGAATAATTTGATAGATAGATAGATAGATAGATAAACAAATAGACTGATAAAAAAAGGAAATGAAAATTAAGAAGACGAAGAATACCAACGACTAGTTTAAAGGATAGAAAATAGGTATTCTCTTAGTCGTACAACAGTAATGCAGTGCTCTTGTAAAAATGGGGAAAAAAAAGAAGAAAGAAAATAATGAAGATTCTTAAGGTCAGTATTCATCCTTTGCCCAAAAGCTGCCCCCACCCCCACCCCTCCCCAACCCACCCCCTTTTTTTTCCAATGTGGTCAATACGTGTGATTAGTTCACAGACATAGTCACAGGCAAATGGTTCTTGCGTCAGTAACAAGGTCAGGGGTAAGTTACTGCGGAGAGAAAATCTACTGCATGGCTTTCCGCTGTGAAAGCCAGTAGCAGTTAGTTTTTCTTGGTAGTCTGTGAGCTATGTGAGCTCAACAGGTCGATAGGAGTTAAGATATCAGTCCTGTTATTGATTTGTTATCATCAACGTCATCATTAACAGCAGCAGCAGCAGCAGCAGTATCGTGTTTCTACAGTGAGAATCTTGGCCTGGAGTTGCCAAGGTGTATCACGTAACCTTCATGGTTTTATGCCATTGCATACGAAAGACAAGAAAAAAAAAAAAAGGAGAACAGAAGGGAGGGGAAAGAAAATGAGTACAGGCAACATTATTCCACAGCTTTTTTTTTGCTGAACATTTTTGCAAGAAGCACGGTGATCAGTGAAATGACATTTTACGAACCTGTATTCTGCGATACAACTGTTCGTGGATTCTCTCGGGGAAGAAGAGCGCTCAGAACTCCAGCAGTATTCAAACAAAGCAAAACAAAAAACAAAAACTCTCTCTCTCTCTCTCTCTCTCTCTCTCTCTCTCTCCAGGAAGGCTGACCGAAATGTAAGAATCAGGGGTGTCAAAGTAGGGAATTGACGCACGTGCACACAATTCGCTTCCCACGCAAGTGAACCTTGCGAAGGAAAACACACACACACACACACACACACACACACAAAGTGGGGTGGGGTGGGGGTGAGGAGAAGCTACATCTTGCATCCATGTGTGCGCGATTGCCTATCCCTGACCCTAATTTGCCCCCCCCCCCCCCGCCCCCCCCGCCCCCCTTACTGTTTGCTGTTTTCACATCTGAGGAAGAAACACATCACATCACATCACACAGGGAAAAAAAAAAACCTTTAAAATTTAGAGTGGGTGTTCAGTGAGACCCGCTGTTTATTTGGACAGATCACGTTGAATTTAGGGCATGCACACACCCTAAAGCTAAGGAGAAGACATCGCTTTTCTCTCACACCGGATGAGGCGTGGAAGTTTCCATTATGGCAGGAAAAGATTTCACTCCGTGTGGAAATTATTGAAGTAAAAAAAAAAAGTGTCGGCCACTTGTCTCTGTTCAGCCCGGCACAATCTCAAGTTATTTGTCCAGAAATTATGTTAGTTTTCTCGTGTCGTTGTTGGAAAAATGAGGGAAGGGTGATGTTTTCTCTTTTTTTTTGCACACAAAGAGGGTGGCCTGATAAAGAGTTCAGTGAAAGATTTTAGATAGTGTGTCATTAAAAAAAAAAAAAAAAAAAAAAAAAAAAAAAAAAAAATCCCAAACATTTCGGAACAGCGCGCTCGACGAGGAACGTGGAACAGAAAACATCCTCGTGCATTTTTCACGGGTGCATCCATCCATTTGGTTGATTACAATCTTCAGTTGTTTCTCTAATGATGTATGTGTGTTCTCAAATTGTTTTTGAAAAAAAAAAACACGGAAATGTAGCGATATTTTCTTCTCGCACAGAAAGAATGAGCTGATGAAGCGTCTTGTGCTTAAGATTCTAGATAATGTCATTGGGAAAGAAAGAATGAAAGAAGAAAAAAAAGAAAAGAAAGAAAGAGAGAAAAAACCCAAGTGTATATATAGATGTCCGAATTAGTTGCCAACTCCATTTCACAACAGTGCATTCGACAAGAACGTGAAACAAAAAAAACACACCCTCTTACATAATTCACGGGTGCGGCGAGAGGTGTTAGATCACAAACTGGATTTATTTCTCCAGTGATGTATACATGTAAACGTTTGGCCGGAGTTGTTGCAGAAAAAAAGAAAAGAAAAAAAAAGGGTGGTGGTGGTGGGGGTGGTGGAAAGGAACAGCGATGTTTTCTTCTTGCACAGAAGAATGTTGAACTGATGAAGAGTTTGGAGTTAAGGACGGTAGATAATCTGTCATTGAAAACACAAAACAAAACAAAAACAGTTTCAGGCATATCTATAGATTTATACCTGGCCGAACTTGCTGCCAAATCCCAATTCACAACAGTGTTCTCCACAAGAGCTCGGAACGAAAAAACACACCCTCGTCCATTATTCACAGGGTGTGGTGAGAGGGTGTGGGTGATGGATGCGTTTGCTGCCCAAGGCTCTTGTCAGTTCAGATGGACTGCTGGAAAATGAATGGGTACGGCTTGGAACTGAGCTGAACTGAATAATATTCAGGAACTTTGGATAAAGCGGTTTGGTTCCCCCCCCCCTCTCTCTCTCTCTCTCTCTCCCCCCCCCCTCCCTCTCTCCCCGAGGTTTGACTTCAGACTTTTTCGGTGTCTGTCTCTCTTGTCTCTCTCTTTGTCTGTCTGTCATTCTCTCTGTATCTGTCTCTCCCTCCATCCCTTTCTTTCTCACTCAAAGCGAGGAATCACGATTTAAAAAAAATTGTTTTTTTAATTTCCACTTATCCTTCTTTTAACTCAAGGAGAATTATTAGAAATGTGTCAACCGAATGTTATTATTATTCTATCAGTTTCTATTCTATCAGCATGTGATTCTCGTCTTTTTCGATATGAGCAGGAGCCAGTGCAGTGTTGTCAGCAAGCAAGCACACACACACACACACACACACACACACACATTGAGGAAAAGAGAGAGAGAGGGATGTGCAGGGAGAGTCAGAAGATGAATTCAGCACGTGACAATCGTTTACTGCGATATAAGGGACAGCTGAATGATTCTGTCAATACACACACGGACACGCGCGCGCGCACACACACACACACACACACACACACAGATTCAGAAGATTAACTCAGCACAGTGTCTTGGGGGGGGGCGGTGGGGGGGGGGGGGGGGGGGCCGGGGGGGGGGGGGGGGCAGAGAGAGAGAGAGAGAGGCTTAAATAAGCACGTTGATTTTGATATGAGCAGGGGCCATTGTTTTGTTGCCAGAGGGAGAGAGAGAGAGAGAGCGCTTCAGAATCAGGTGAATTCAACACACGATTTTCTTTCATATCAAAATGAGCAGGGACCGTGTCACACACACAGACATACACGGATTCATAAGATGAACTCAGCACGTGATTCTCATTTTATTTGAATATGAGAGTGGGCCATTGTATCGTCAGTACACACGCACTCTCTCTCTCTCTCTCTCTCTCTCTCTCTCTCTCTCATGCACATACGAATGTGCACAACTACACAGAGTTGGAACTGAAAAAAAACCCACAAAAAAACTACCAGACACAGAGATTTATTTTATGGCTTATAAACGATGTGGTTTTATGGCCGAGTGGTTGGGTGGAGTGGGGGGGGGGGGCGTTTTTTTGTTATTGTTCTTTTGCAAAAAAAAAAAAAAAAAAAAAAAAAAAAAATGGAGGAGGGGGGGGTGGGTGGGGGGGGGGGGGGGGGGGGGGGGGGGGGAATAGAAGGCACCTTCGGCAACGAGTGGTGCTCCGTACATTTGCTGCATTCATCGCTGTTTGTATCATTTCACCATGATCCCCCAAAGAACAAAACTGTTCGCGTTTCCCAGTGGTCCACAAGTTATTGTGAACCCTGTGTCAGTGTTTGTATATCGAGAGAGAGAGAGAGAGAGAGAACGACATGGAGGGGTTGGGGGGGGGGGGGGGGGGGGGGATACCATGCTTTTGCTTCTCTATAGGTGGTCAGGCGAAGAGGAAATAATACAAGAATATTGACTTTACTTACCTGCTCAGCGTCATTTCCTCCTCCTCCTCCTCCTCCTCCATTTTCCCTTCTTCCTTCTCATCTTCCATTTTCGTCTCCTCCTCCTCCTCCTGGCAAGGTGGTGTGCTGCCTTTGGTGGTCCTCCTCCCCTTGGGGCGGGGGCGGGTCCGGGTCCAGAGGAAGCTGCGTGGGGTCACCCTCCTCTCTCTCAAGTGTCTCAACTGGATCTGCCAGCTGTGGTGTCTTTCTTTTGATGCACCGTGGTTCCATTTCCTTTCTCTCCCCCCATCCTCCTCCTCCTGTCCTGTCTCTCTGGAAGACAACAAGGAAAGGAGGGTTGGAGGATTTGGTCTTGATTGAATACATGAATGGTTGATAATGCTGTTATTTGTGTGTGTGTGTGTGTGTTGAGAATAGAGGGGAAAGAGGGTGGTGGGGAAGGGGTGGGGGGCGGGGGAGATCGAGTGCATCTTGCGAGAATCGATCATGTGTTGGGCTGTTGGTCTCTTCCCAATCTCTCTCTCATTTACGTACGCACGCGCGCGCGCGCGCACACACACACACACGCCCCTCCCTCTTTCTTTTTCTATCTCTCATATTGAGCAGGCTAAGGTCTCTGTGTGTGCATGTGAGAGTGTGTGTGTGCGCGCGCGCCCGTGCATACTTGAGCGTCTGCGCACTTGCTTGCTTGCTTGTTTGCTTGCTGTGACCTGGCAACGCTTGTGGGAGGAATTAATTCGTTTATTCTCCAAGCAGCAGCTGCTATTATCATGTTACTGCATGCAGACATTTCGGGGACGACAAAAAACACCCACCGAGACTTCTCCTGAGCTCATGTCCGCTCAACGTGGCTATGATTTCCCAAGTCAATGATTAACCGGCTGTGACCTGAACCCCCCCCTATCACGTTACCAGAAAGGGATCTGAGGATATTTCCTTGGTGGTATTGTATGTCGTCCTGTGCATTGCAGTGAAAGAATATAGTTTGTCTCCTCTTTCCCGTAGATATTGTCTTATCTCTCTTCTGTGTCTATTTCTATCTCGTTCTCTCCCACTGTCCTCTAACTTATTTCCATGAGGGGTGATACACTCTCACTCTCCCCCCCCCCCCTCTCTTCTCTCTCTCTCTCTCTCTCTCTCTCCCTCTCTCTCTTTTAAAGATCTTTTTTTGTCGGCTATATATATATTGAAAGATGATACCATGACTCGCTAGCGCTCTCTCTCTCTTTCTCTCTCTCTCTCTTTCTCTTGATACGAAAACCGTCCATACTATACTTTTTCAACAGAAGTTAATATCTTAGCTCGCCTTACCGGGGTATTTTGGAGACTTTGTGTTTCGGCTCAGGACCTTGGAAACGGGATCTTTTTGTAACCTGGACTCCGCGAAGAAAATATGAAACTCTTGTCTCCAAAGGTGTACAGTTCGCTGGGTTGATTTTCGTTTGACCGTTTAGATTTTTTTTTGTTTTTTGTTTTTTTTGTGGGGGAGGTATAGAGATGGGAGGGTTGAAACGTTACACCCGGCATCCGAGAGGATGGTGTTGTGTTTCAGCAGTAATCGGACCAGTGGGACTGTTTTGTTTTTCACCTTATTTTTGGAGAATTAACTGAATTCCTGTTCGTGTTGTTTCCTTTCTCTCTCTCTCTCTCTCTCTCTCGCAGAAGGTCTTGCTCATTAATGATAGTCTTTTGTCTGCCTCTTGTCTTTTTTACCCCCCGTACCCCCCCCTCTCTCTCCGCCCCCCCCCCCCCCCCCCCCCCCCCCCTCTCTCTCTCTCGCTCTCATATACACGCACGTGCGATCGTGAACTTTACTGTTGTGGACAACCTCCATTGTTTCGTCGTACCAACCTGGATGATGATATCAGCTCATTTGTTGTCTAATTACATCCTCCTGTTAACATGCGGGCGTGATTGTGTTGTTATAGTACTTAACCGTTTTATGTTCATGATGCCTACATTAGTGTTATCGACCGATAAGATTACAACAGAGTGAAAAGTTGATTCGGTAATTTCGATAGAATTCTGGGAGGGAGGGGGTGGGGTCGATTTTTTTTGTTTGTTTGTTTGTTTGTTTTTGCTCGCACACATACACATTCATGTACACACGCTCAATCACACAGCTGTCCCCCCCCCCCAAAAAAAATGTCGTTTCTCAGTTGCTGTTTTCCTTTCCCAAAGAAGTGCAGAATTTTTTTTTTTTTTTTCCCCCCAGGATCTGTGTCCCTGCGGCTGCTTTCGCATGTTAACTCACTCAGTACGGCCAGCCCTCTCTTCTCCTCTACACAGACCCATCGGATGTCCAGTGGGTGTCTGAATGACCCAACATTTAGCTTCCGTTGTCAGAATTGTGGTATTCTTTGTCAACATTCACGTCTTCAGTGTAAGAGCTTTCCGCTTGCACTATTTTGATGATGGTAATTGGGGTTAAACGCTGTTAACGTCGTCTCTTTCGCCGTTCGTATGGAGAGAGTTAACGCACTGGGCCTTGTTGCTCTCAAGCTCCGTGTTTGCTTTTTGCTTCAACGTCAGTTCGGCTTGCTTTGAACTTTTTTTTTTTTCTTCTTCTTTCTTCACTTGCGTGTGCGCGAAAGCGAAGGAGTGAGAAAGTGATGGATGGGAGTGGTGTGAGGAAGCATAGGAGGAGGAGAGGGTGGGGGTGGGGGTGTGAGGGTGGTGGTGGGGGGGGGGAAGGTGGAGGAGTGTTGGCGGAGGGGGGGGCGTGGGGTTAGGGAGGGGGTGGGGGGCGTTTGTGTGGATAAACCTTGACCTCCCAGTTTTTGAACTCTTGACCGTTTGTTTGTGCGGTCGACTTTTTTGCCTCCCCTCCCCGATCATTACTGCCCACCCAGTCCTTTGCTGTTGTGTGTGTGTGTGTGTGTGTGTGTGTGTGTGTGTGCACGCGCGTGCTTGTGTAGTCTGTGGTTTTTAGTTCTTTCTTTCAACTTGTAGTTGTTGGAGGAGGCGAAAGGGTAATTTTTTTTAAATTTTCCACCCGTTCCGGTTTTTCAACTGTTACTTTTTCCTTTATTTTGTTTGTTTGTTTTAACATTTTACTTTCTTGTTTTTGTTTTTTTTTTTTTAAGTTTAAAACCAATGTCTTGTTTTGGCCATTTCTTGTTTGTTTATGTATTTCTGGTCCCGTGTGTGTGTGTGTGTGTGTGCGTGTGTGCGTGCGTGCGTGCGTGCGTGTGTGCGTGCGTGCTTTGTGTGTGTGTGTGTGTGTGCATGCATGCATGCTGCCCGCCTATTCTCTGCGTGTATGTGTGGGTGACTGTGCGGGTATTTTCGGACGTGTGAGTGGTATCATTAGACGCAACGTCCGCGTCCAAACGGCTTTGAAAACAACGTTGTAAAACGCTGTACTGCACTGTTAAACAATACACTCTACGCCTGTAATAGCTCCAGGTCCCCACAACCTCAACTCTCTCTGTCTCTGTCTCTCTCTCTCTCGTTCTGTCTCTCTTCATCCCTCTGTCCCCTTCTTTCTTTGTGGTAATATGAAATTTCGTTTCGTTTCGTTTCGTCCCCCCCCCCCCTCTCTCTCTCTCTCTCCCTTTTCATCATACCTTTCCTCTTGCTTCCCATCCCACATTCTGATCATGTTTCACGCACATCCTTCCTCTTATAATTCCCCGGTTTATGTATGTGTACCTGTGGACATATACATCATATATATATATATATATATATGTTTATATGTGTGTGTGTATATATATATATATATATATATAGAGAGAGAGAGAGAGAGAGAGAGAGAGAGAGACGTATATATCTACATCAACCGTAGTCTGTCTGACTTTCTGTGTGGTTGTATGTCTGCCTCTCTCTCTCTCTCTCTCTGTCTCTCTCTCTCTCTCTCTCTCTCTCTCTCTCTCTATCTGTCTGTCTCTGTGTGTCTGTGACTTCCTGTCTGTCTGAATACCTCTCTGTCGTCCCTGTGTTTGTCTGTGTGTGTGTGTCTATCCCTCCGCTCACTCCCCCCCCCCCCCCCCCCCACCCCCATCTGATCTCTGTATAATGATAAACTCAAGTGGTGCAGCCGCAGCTGCAAAAACGCAGAATTTTAGCTTGCACACGTGTGTGTGTACAGGTAGGTTTTGTCATTGGATGATGGATGTCAGGACAGTGGGTCAAAACTCAAAGTGTCTCTGCTTTCCCCCCGTACGGCTCAGTTGATGGCCGTTTTATTGCTGTGTTATTTCTGCTGGGTCGCTTCTCGTTTGAGGGCCGTTTCTTTTTTTAGAAAAATATATATATATATTTCTTTTGTATATGTGTATAATTATAATACCTCTCGTTGTTGGTATCCGTGGGTTATTTGGGTTGTTGGGAGGATGCGTGTGTGTGTGTGTGTGTGTACAGAGAGAGAGAGAGAGAGAGGGGGGGGGGCGGAAAGGAGGGGGGGGGGGGGGGACGAGGAGAAGGAAAGTAGTGTTACTTAAAAAATAAAATAAAATAAAAAGAATTTTTAAACAAATGTGCAAACCCATTTCAGTGCGCTAAAACCTGATTAATGCTTTCCCGTCATATGAAAAAAAAAAAAAAAGAAAAAAAAAGTTGTAGCCTTTTCTATATTTTATCATCATCATAATCATCAACATTAGTAGTACTGTTATATGATGATCGTATGATTATAATGGTGATGATTTTTTTTTCTTCTTCTTCTTCTTTTTTCCTCCCTTTTCCGAAGAAAAATATTGATCTGTGTCGGCCTTCCTGAAGGAGAATGGGAAAAGGAAAAAAAAACAAAACAAAAAACCGGTGGGGGTGGGGGTTAGGGGTGGGTGGTTGTTGGGGGGTAGGGGACGTTGGGGGGTGTAATTGAAACAGTCTGGGTGCCAAGAAGACGAAGAGGGAGAGGGATGAAATGTAGATCTTTAGGAAAGTGGACTGTGTGTGGACCAGACCCCAGACAGATCGTTGGCTTCACTGCGCGGCCAGTCCTGTGTCGCCTACTAACATGTCACCCACATTCTTTAAGCGCCTGCGCAGGAATCATGCACGCGCGCGCGCGCGCCCACACACGCACACACACACACACACACACACACTCACACGCACACACAGATTATCGATGTACATAGGTCAATACACAATCACAAAGAGACCCTCGTACGCATGAGAGGAGACTCACTTTGCGAAGCTGACTGTTTTGTTGCAATTCTTCAGTATTGACATAAAAAAAAAACCACGTAAACTGTTATACACACAATAAAATGTTAAAAAAAAGTGCCATAGATGTATAGGAAGAAGTTTCCATATCGTTATTGTTCCCTTTCTTTTTCCCATTCTTTATATTTTCTATCCCTCTTTTTATTTATTTATTTTTTTAAATTTTTTTTTTTATGATCGATAGTTGCACTGCTGTGACGGAGATCGATGTAGGTTTGTTTCTTGGGGGCCATGTGGCCAAGGTTGTGTGTGTTTGTGTGTGTCTGTCACTATATTACGCTTCTTTCTCGCTCTGTCTTCCCATTCTCCTTCCCTGTGTGTGTGTGTGTGTGTGTGTGTGCGCGCGCGCGCGCACGCGTGCGCGTTTGTATGTGTGTGGTCTGCTTTTCGCTGTTGTACGTAAAAGGTATCACAGTTTGAAGAAAACATTCTCTGCGTCAGTGGATTTTCCTCTCTCACTCACTCTCTGTGTGTATGTGTATATTATATGTAGTACAAATATATATTCACACACACACACACACACACACACACACACACACTGCCGAAAAATGGATTCATGACTTCTCTCGCTCGCTGCCTAGCCAGCCCCGCCAACCAACCAACCAACCAACCAACCAGTCGTCTGGCCGCCGCCAGGGTATTTTGGAATAATCAGGACAGCTGGAAACGGGGGACTGGAAACAAAAAAAGAGGAAGGGGGTGAGAGGTGGGGGTGTTAAGGGGGCGTGGTATGGCTCGGGGATTTGTGTGGGGGGGAAGGGGGGGTGGGTGGGAGGGGGGGGATTGGGGGGGGAGGCAGATTTAGGCGATAGCAGCGGTTTGATCAGAGAAAAAAAAAAAAAAAGGTACTCGCGTCTTCTCCTTCACCCACCAACAACCACTCACTGGTCACATTTCGGAAGAGCTCCCCCCCCCCCCTCTCTACCCCCTCCCCCCTCTTTGTCCTTCACTTCCTTCATCACCGTTTCCCCCTGGGTCCCCCTCTCTCCTACTTACTACTGGTACTGGTCCTTTGTCTCGTCTTGTTGGCCTGGTCCAAGTCTTCACGTGCCTCGGACATACTTAACTTGCCCCCCCCCCGACATCAACGCCACCAGAATCACCACCACCACCACCACCATCATCATCATCATCATCCACGACGGATGGTTGGATCTCGCCCTCGGGACGGCTCATACACATCTGTCTGTCCATTTATCCATCTATCTATCTATCTATCTGTCTGGTCTGTCTGTCTGTCTATATTCTATGTGATATATGTCCATCCATCTACCTGTTTATCTATCTATCTATCTATATTCTATCTGATATCTACCTATCTGTCTGTCTGTCTATATTCTATCTGATAGCTATCTGTCTATCTGTCTCTGGCTGTCTGTGTGTCTATCTGTCTATCTATCTATCTCTAAAGCAAAGAAAAAGAAATTGAAAAAAATAAAATAAAATAAAAGAAGAGCAATATAGGCGGAATCCAGAGAAAATACAGAGGAAAAAAGAATCATCTAGATGTTCTGTGAGAACTACAAGGGTGGGGGGGGGGGGGGTGCGGACGTTTCTGTCCATCAACCCGAAAGACAGATCTCACGACAGACGAAGAAAGAAGGGGGGGGGGGGGGGGGGGGGGGAGTGCGGACGTTTCTGCCCATCAACCCGAAAGACAGATCTCACGACAGACGAAGAAAGAAAGGGGGGGTGGGGGGGGGGGGGTAAGGGGGGGTGCGGACGTTTCTGTCCATCAACCCGAAAGACAGATCTCACGACAGACGAAGAAAGAAGGGGGGTGGGGGGGGGGGGGGGGGGGTGCGGACGTTTCTGGCCATCAACCCGAAAGACAGATCTCACGACAGATGAAGAAAGAAGGGGGGTGGGGGGGGGGGGGGGGTGCGGACGTTTCTGCCCATCAACCCGAAAGACAGATCTCACGACAGACGAAGAAAGAAGGGGGGGGGAGGGGGGGTGCGGACGTTTCTGGCCATCAACCCGAAAGACAGATCTCACGACAGACGAAGAAAGAAGGGGGGGGGGGGGGGGGGGGGGGGGGGTGCGGACGTTTCTGGCCATCAGCCCGAAAGACAGATCTCACGACAGACGAAGAAAGAAGGGGGGGTGGGGGGCGGGGGGTGGGTGCGGACGTTTCTGCCCATCAGCCCGAAAGACAGATCTCACGAACAGACGAAGAAAGAAGGGGGGGTGGGGGGGGGGGGGGGAGAAGGGGGGGGTGCGGACGTTTCTGCCCATCAACCCGAAAGACAGATCTCACGACAGACGAAGAAAGAAGGGGGGTGGGGGGGGGGGGGTGCGGACGTTTCTGCCCATCAGCCCGAAAGACAGATCTCACGACAGACGAAGAAAGAAGAGGGGGGGATGGGGGGGGGGGGGATCGTCACAGTGATCAAAATGATCAAAAAGACAAGAACCACCCGACCATCAAACCCATAAAAACACGTTTCTTGGATGCAGCGTCCATTTACTCTAGGAGCACTTAGCCACCGAGAAGGGGAGAGAGACAGAAGGAGAGAGAGAGACAGAGAGAGAACATGATAGAGAGAGGGAGAGAGAGAATCTGTGTGTGAGAGGGGGTAGAGAGAGAGAGCGAAAGGGAGAGACAGAGGAAGAGAAACAGAGTGAGAGAGAGAGCGAAAGACGGGGGGGGGGGGTGGGGGGGGGGGGGGGGGGGGGGCGGGGTGGGGGGATCCTGTGCTGTTTTTCCCTGGCACCACCATTCAGGAACTTTCTTTCAGGTACAGTTCAGTTTCAGTAGCTCAAGGAGGCGTCACTGCGTTCGGACAAATCCATATACGCTACACCACATCTGCCAAGCAGATATGCCTGACCAGCAGCGTAACCCAACGCGCTTAGTCATGTACAGTATGAATGATATGACAGGATAATTAATACCAGTGATGCGGTCATCAACTCCGAAGTCACTGGTTCAAAACTACTCTCTCCCGCCCCCCCGCCCTCTTACCTAAGTGATGCTAAGAATTGGGTGCATGCATGCTTGGTCTGTTACGTTGTGATATTATCATCAGTGTAAATTGATTTTTTTTCTCTTTTTTTCTTACAGCAACACCAAACGCATTCCAGAATTGTACGAAGCAGATATTTCTGGAGAACATACCTGTAGGTGAACGAACCGTGAAAAAACAGTCTTGTATTGGGTGGAGAGGGGAGGTTACAGACATTACCCTCACCCCCCCCCCCTTTTTTTTTTTTTTGTACTGTGCAGATTTACAGGGATTCTTCTCAAACCACGACTTCTACTTATAATAATGATAGTGATATCAATGATGATATTTACAACAACAACAACAGTGATATCAATGATAATATTTACAGCAACAACAACAACAACAATAATGCAATTCTTCTTAGTAGTTGCAACGGTTGGGGGGAGTCCGTTCTGAGTCGCATGCTGTTTTAGAACCGGGTAGTTCTGAAAAAACTATGTAACTGGCAGAAAGTGGTGCGTGTGCGTGCGTGCGTGCGTGCGTGTGAGAGAGAGTTTTAAAACGAACTGTAAAGCAGAAGCCAGTAAAACGTAACCACGGGATGGCACACGCCATCGTGACATTAGTCAGTCTGTTGTCCGACTTTTTTTTTTTTTTTTCTCCGCGAAAGGCTGTTATTTTGTGCTTGGTGGATGGTCTGTGTGTGAAACGAAGTCGGATAGTTTGTGCCACGTTCCTGTCTTTAGTTCTCCCCCTGTTTCTCGTACTTGATACTGCTCTCTCTCTCTCTCTCTGTCTCTCTCTCTTTCTCTCTCCCCGTGTGTCTAGCTTTGCTCTCTCCCCCTCTCTGTGTGTCTCTTTCTCTCTCTCTGTATCTCTGTATCTCTTTCTCTCTGTCTGTGGTTCCAGTGACTGTCCCTGAGGTGGTTGATCACTCTGCCATTAGTGTGGATGATGGGTCTCTTAGTTCACCCGGCTCGATTCCATCTCTTTGACTGCTTATGTGTGGTCAGCGCTGACCCCTCCTACCCCCCCCCCCCCCCCCCCCCCCCCCGCGCACCTCCCCCAACCTCTTCCGCCCTTCCCTCCTCCCGTTTCCCCTGTCCATTTATCTGTCTGTCTCCGTGTGTGTGTGTTTCTCTCTCGTCTCGAACGGTGGTTTAGTGTGGACCCGTGTTTAAACTTTGAATCACGTCCTGGCTATGTTTCCATGGAAACTGCTTGCGTTGCTGTGCATAAGTTATAAGGCTGGCTGTTCGTGCGCTCCCACTTACTACAGAAAGTAGGATATGAAGGACACGCACGCACACACACACACACACACACACACACACACACACACACACACACCAAACACACACTCACACACAAAGAGAGACAGACAGTGAAAGAGAGAGAAAGAGATAGTAATTCTATCCATGTGCTTGTGCTCTTTGTTAGGTCCTATTGTTTTGCTGCTGTTCTTGAGAGAGAGAGAGAGAGAGAGAGAGAGAGACGTACACCACACACACACACACACACACACACACACACACAGAATGAATTACTATCCATGTGCTCGTGCTCTTTCTTAGGTCCTATTGTTTAGCTGCTGTTCTTCAGAGAGAGGGGGAAATAGAGAGAGAGAGAGAGAGACGTACACCAAACACACATACACAAACACACACACACACAGAATGAAATACTATCTATGTGCTCGTGCTCTTTCTTAGGTCCTATTGTTTAGCTGCTGTTCTTGAGAGAGAGGGGGAAATATATATATATATATATATATATATATAGAGAGAGAGAGAGAGAGAGAGAGAGAGAGAGACGTACACCAAACACACACACACACACACACACACACACACACAGAATGAATTACTATCCATGTGTTCGTGCTCATTCTTAGGTCCTATTGTTTAGCTGCTGTTCTTGAGATAGATAGAGAGAGAGAGAGAGAGGGGGGGGGGAAGAGAGAGAGAATTGCTGTTGTTTTTTCTTAGGCCTTGTTGTTTAGCTACTTTTTTTTTCCCGGGCGAAATGAGCATTCTTGGCTTGGGACGAATCCAGTTTTTGTTTCCTGGTTTGGTCTGATCAAAGAGTGTGCTCAGTCAGTGGTGACTTGGGAAGTGGAGAAATGGGGAAGGGGGGGGTGGTGGTGGAAGGGGGGTGTCGATGGAGCCATTTGGTGGTCTTCCAATGACACGCCTCTCTCTCAAGGCCTGACTTGTTCTTCTTCTTCTTCTGCGTTCGTGGGCTGCAACTCCCACGTTCACTCGTATGCACACGAGTGGGCTTTTACGTGTATGACCGTTTTTACCCCGCCATGTAGGCAGCCATACTCCGTTTTCGGGGGTGTGCATGCTGGGTATGTTCTTGTTTCCACAACCCACCGAATGCTGACATGGATTACAGGATCTTTAAATCTCAAGGCATGACTAAGCGTGTTGGGTTACGCTGCTGGTCAGGCATCTGCTTGGCAGATGCGGTGTAGCGTATATGGATGTGTCCGAGCGCAGTGACTGCCTCCTTGAGCTACTGATACTGATACTGAAGAAACTCCCATGACAGACTGCTATTGCCCTGCCTTTTCTTCTTCTTCTTCTTCTTCCTTAATCATGGTCGAGTTGCCTCCGTGTGCGGGGCGAAATTAGCGGGTTTGTCTCTTCTCATGCTTAGCGCTTTGCTACAATTCAGCGTCTCTCTTTGTGTTTGTTTATTCGTTTTATTTATCTATCTATCTATTTATTTAGGTATATTTATTTGTTTATAACTTTTGAGTGGTTAAGCAGCTCGGCAAATTTTAAATCACTTGAGCCGTGCGCCTGAACATTTTGCTCTAGCGTCTGCATTTCGTCTCAGTGATCGGTTTTCACGTTCCTACAAAAAACAAAAAAAAACACAAAAAAACAAAAAAACAACAACAACAAACCGCCAAGAAAGGAAACTAAATTCTGCAGTATTTCCTGATATTTCCACTTGTAATTTGAAGGAAAAACTATATATTCTGTGGGATCCCCCCCGTCATCAATATTATGGCATGGAAGCCTGTTGCGGCTGTAAACTCCCTATGGTGGAATGGTTCAAGCGCTAAAGACCATAGATCTCTCATTGACATCAACGGGCTTTTCTTAAACACACACACACACACACACACACACACACACACACACACACACACAAAACAAAAAACAACAACAAAAAACCCAAAAAACAAAAAACAAAACAAAAAAAAGCACAAACAAACGAATAATCCAAACTGCAATGTTATTTAACAAACCCCGTTGAGAAGAGTATCAAAGAAGAAACAAAAGTACGAATATGTATATGCTTATTTATTTATTTATTTTTTTTTTGTAATTATTTTTCGTTAAGGGAAAGCAGACTGTTTCTTCAGTAGGTGCCCGCGTAAGTAAACCAGTAAGTCTCGTGTCATAACCCCGCGTTCTTTCTTTCTTTTTTTTCTTTTTTTTTTTCCCCCTTGTTGAAGAAACCTTGACGAGTCATGTATATGTGTATCCATCCCCCTTTTACTTTTTTTCCTCCCGTGATTGGTGCAACAGAACTACCACCACTGTTGCTGCTGCTGGCAACTGCTACTGTTGCTGCTACAACATAGGATCTCGATCTTTTGGTGGCTAAGTTTTCTTGCGTGTACGTGCCTTTTTTTTTTTTTTTCTTTTTTTTCCCCCCGTGACCGCTTGATCGTCAGACCTCGAATGGCCTTTACCTTCAGTGCTGTATGATGTGTGTGTGTGTGTGTGTGTGAGAGAGAGAGAGAGAGAGAGAGAGAGAGAGAGAGAGAGATTCCTCTGTTCTCGACGATCCTGTTTTTTTCTTGATGATGTCATTTCGGTTTGGTTATCCTTGACGATTGCGGTGTTGTTTTTTTTCTTCCGAGATGGTTACATGCCAGTTCTCTTTTGATGGTGGTGTGTGATGTCTTTCGCCATCACACCACGTCGACAGTTGCTGTCTTCTCTCTCTCTCTCTCTCTCTCTCTCTCTCTCTCTCTCTCTTTCTCTCCCTCTTTCCGTCTCTCTCTCTGTGTGGCTAAATGCTACCTGAGTAAATGGTCGTGCATCCATGAAACATGTTTTCATGGATCGGATGGTTGGGTGGCTCGTGTCTTTTTGATCACTGAGTGTGTGTGTGTGTGTGTGTGTGTGTGTAGAACAGAACATGGGTGGTTCTTTTCTCATTTCCTTTCTCTGGATCCTGGACAGAAAGGCGGAGGCGCGCGTATCTGATGTCTTTCTTATATTATGATTGTCTTTTTTTTTTCTTTTTTTGTTTCTTTCAATTTTTTCTTTGTTATTATTTCTTTAAATAGACATCTTACCTCTTTTTTTTTTTTTTCCATCTGTAATCTGACACCTATAGTTCACTCTTCCTTCCTGGCCTTCTACTTCTTTCCTTTATTGCCTTCCTGTTCCTTTTTTTTTTTTTTTTTTTCCCTATGGCAGGTTTGTTGGTTTCTGTATGTTTTCTGTTTGATGAGAAGTCTGGTGGCTCACGTTTTCTCTTTTGTTGTCCGATACTGATACACACACTTTCCTTTGGTTCTGGAGGTCAGGAGAAATGATCTTCCTATTCCTATTCTTCTTCTTCTTGTTATTATCATCATTACTTATGTATTGATTTATTGGCCAAACACAGCAAACCATAGGCCTAGTTTGCGTCAGTTTGACATGGTAAGTATATGTAAACACCAAACATGGAGTATAATACAAACTCCTCCTTTTCATTGCTTAGTGTCTACTCTTTGTATATCGATGCAAGAGCCATCTCATCGCTCCACTGGTCCCCGCGCCCCCGCCCCCCAACACACGCACACACACACACACACACACACACCACTTTCACCTCCCCTTCCCATGCGTTCCTCACCCTATCCAGTAGTACCTCACCCGTGAGTGAGTTATCTTTTTCTTGATAGGCAAATGTTCTCTTCTTGTTCTAGATAGAGTCAAAGCACGCGCGCGCGTGTCAGTGTGTGTGTGTGTGTGTGTGTGTGTGCGTGTGTGTATGTGTGTGTGTGTGCGTGTGTTGGGGGGTGCGGGGGAGGGTGGGACATGCTTGGGAAGATTTGACAAGGGGGGGGGGGGGGGGGGGGTGTTGGGAGGCGATACACATTATGCTTGTTTCGAGCCTCCATTTTTTTTTTTTTTTCTTTCTTTCTTTCGAAGTCTCAAACGAGGGAACCAAAAGCGTGTTGCTGTTTCCATGTGTTATTTGCGAACTCAGTTCAAGGAGCCAACGGTTATCTCTTCGCAACTGGTAGAGTTGACGTGGCGGGCGACCCCACCACCCCTAGCCCTGCCCTGCGTGTCATTCCTGTGCCCCAGCCGTGTTCCGGAACAGGCCCAGATAGCTGGCTCCGTACAACTTAGTTCAACTTGAAGGGTTGAGAAATGTACCGATTAGATTGGCAATGGCCAAGTCTAGGGGTGCTCTTTTCGCACTTTTGTCGCACGGTATACATCTCTGTCTCTCCGTCTCCCTCTCTCTCTCTCTCTCTCTCTTCCATCCTTTGATTTACTGTTAGCTGTTTAACTTCCACCATCTCCACCTCACAGTCCTTGCTCTCTGCTTTTCTTCTCCACCCTGACTAAGCGCTGGGTTGGGTTGCGCTGCTGGTCAGGCATCTGCTTGGCAGATGTGGTGTAGCGTATATGGATTTGTCCGAACGCAGGGACGCCTCCTTGAGCTACTGAAACTACTGAAACTTCTCCACCCCCAGCCTCGCTCCCCCCCCCCGCCCCCCCTCCCCTACGCCCGTCCCTCCATCTCTCGACTGCTTCCTTCCTTCCTTCCATCCCTCGCTCTCCGGTACTATATAAACCTTCTCTTCTTTTTAGCTGCTCGTATCAGTGTTCAGCATGGACACGTTTCGGGTTACAGGTGAAATGTAATCTTGAAATTAGACCGCTCTCTCTCTCTCTCTCTCTCTGTTTCTGTCTCTTGTTTTTCTCTCTGTCTTGTCTTTCTCGAGCTCTGTATCTTTGTCTTTGTCTCTCTCCCTCTCTCTCTCTCTCTTTCTCCCTGCCCCGCCCTCCCTCTCTTCTCAGTTTATCTCTCCTTCTGCCTCCCTGCCTCTTTCTCCTCTCTCTCTCTCTCTCCCTCCATGCCTCTCCCTCTCTGTCTCTCCCTGTCCCTCCCTCTCCTTCCTCCTCTCTCCCCCTTCCCTCCTCTCTCCCTCCCCCTTCTTATCCCCCTCCCTCCAGGAAACTGTTGCCCTCCGATCCATCTGCTGCTGTTGTTGCTATTGTTCCTACCTACGTGGTGTAGCTGCTACTGTCAGTGCTACTGTCCATTACTGCTGTTGGCTGTGTTGCTGCTGCTGCTTTTGCTTGTAGTACATCTGTTAATTATTCTTGGGAATGAGATGTCTGTTGCTGTATAGACTAAAGGAGAAACTTTTTTGGGCGAAGGTTATTTGTATTCGCTGATTTCCAGAGCTACCTTCTTCACCACGAACGATGCTGAAAACGATGACACTTCCGTTGTTGTTGTCATGACAACTAGTCAACCAACCAGCTAACCAACTACCAACCAGTTTACCAACCTGAACCAACCGACTCACAAACCAACCAGCTAACCAACTACCAACCACTTTACCAACCAACCTACTCATAAACCAACCAACCAATCAACCAGCCAACCTACTTACATACCAACCAACCACCAACCAGTTTACCAACCAACCAAGTACCAACCAGTTTACCAACCAACCTACTCACATACCAACCAACAACCAACCAACCTACTCACAGACCAACCAGCAACCAACCAACCTACTCACATACCAACCAACATACCAACCAACCAAGTACCAACCAGTTTACCAACCAACCTACTCACATACCAACCAACCTACTCACAGACCAACCAACAACCAACCAACCTACTCACAGACCAACCAACAACCAACCAACCAACCTACTCACATACCAACCAGCAACCAACCAACCTACTCATATACCAACCAACAACCAACCAACCAACCTACTCACAGACCAACCAACAACCAACCAACCTACTCACAGACCAACCAACAACCAACCAACCTACTCACATACCAACAACCAACCAACCTACTCACAGACCAAGCAACCAGTCAGCCAGTTGAACCAACCAACCAACCAACCAAACAAGCTACTCAAACCAGCCAACCAACCAGTTAACTTAACAACCAGTTAACCAGCCAACCAACCAAGCTGCTCAAACCAACCAACCAACCAACCAAGCAAGCATCCTGCTTGAAGTGACACAGGACCATGTCTCTAGCCTGTATGTACGGCGAGGCCGTCAAGTCCATTCTCATCTAACAGCTCTGCCCCCTGAACTGTACGTGTCAGCCTGTCGGACAAGTTAGGTTTGCACTGCCTCCCTCTTCACTCAGGAGGAGTCCGACTTGCAAAGAGTGGGGGGGCTTGATGATGGTGGTCTTTGTCTTTATTTTGTCTGTTGCTCTCTCTCTGTCTCTGTCTTTTTTTTCTTTCTTTTTTTTTCCTTTTTCTTCTTTTTTTGTTGTTTCTCTCTCTCTGTCTCTCTCTCTTTCATGAAATAAAAAAAAATGTTTCGTTTCGTTTCTCTCTCTCTCTCATGAAATAAAAATTTGTTTCGTTTCTCTCTCTCTCTCTCTCTCTCTCTCTCTCCCCCCCCCCCCTCCACGTTCTCTGCATTTTTACTCTATATTTCATTATATGCATCTCTCTCGCTCTCAGTCAATCTCAAGTTATATGTATTTTCTCTCTGTTTCACTCTATCTGCACCTCTCTCTCTCCCTCTCTTGTTCTCTCTCTCTCTCCCTCAGTCTGTCTCAGTTTGTCTGCATGTTATCTCTGTTTCACTTTCTCTCTCTCTCTATCTCTCTCTCTCTCCCCTCTCCACCTACAGCGGGGTACGTACTTAGTGTCTAAAATCAGCTGTTGTTTGGAAAAGAGGAGGAAAAAAAAAACAACAAGAAATGACTTACCTCCGGTTGTTTGTCTCTCTTCTTTCTCTCTCTCTCTTTCACTCCTGTCTTCTCTCCATGTCTTCCTTCCTTCCTTCCCTCTCTCTCTCTCTCTCTCTCCTCCTCCATCCCCGTTCATCCCACCTGTGGAGTGAGGCGGCTTCTCCGTCTGTCGACCTTTCCTTCTCGAATCACGTCACGTCTCCCCCTGTCCCCCTTCCTGCTCCTCCTCCTCCTCCTCGTCTCGTACCCTCCTCCTCCCCCTCTTCCTCCTTCTAGCTATAGGTACACGTACAGTAACTTGGTCTAGGAGGTGGGCTGGCCTTGAGTCCATAATTCACTTTTTTGCCATATGTATGTAGAAATACCATACACCCTTTTCCCTACAAACTTGGTCCGAGCTAAGCGCTGGTTGGTCAACTGTGCGTTTCTGACGTGTTAGCGCAAGAAGGTGGGGCCGGGCGGAGGGGGAGTGACAATGGTCGACGGTCTTGCTGCCCGATAGCTCGCGCGTGTATAAGTGCATATATATATATACATGTATATATATACCACCACTGTCACCATCACCATCACAACACCACCACCACCACCACCACCACTGAAAAGATTGCCAGGTGTTTTTTTCTGGGCTGTTTGTAGAACTTTGTCCATTGCTTCGTAGAAACGAGCGCGGGAAGACACAGGAGAGAGTTGGTGCACGGTCTCTTTGCTGTCAGTGCATTTGGGTTGGGTTTTGTTTGTTTTGTGCACGCGCAAAGTTGAGCGATCTTTGAAGAAGCTTGTGTGACGACTGTTTCCTCGAGCTAGACAGCTACGAAATTAGTTAGCTGTGAGCGACGTTGACGACAACGAAGACGACGACGACGACGATAATTTTGTTCCTTGCAAATTGTAGTCTGTGTCTTTTCAACGACACACAACCTGAATGTGAGCTCTTGACGAAAAGCTTGATTCGAAAGGGCCAGTGGGGTTGCAGTGGTTGGACTTGTCGCGCTGTTGTGTGGTGTGTGTGTGTGTGTGTGTGTGTGCCTGTGCCGTTTGCTAGTTGCATTTTTTTTCCTTTTTCTTCTTCTTCTTCTTCTTTTATTTGTGCCTTTGCTCTCTCCCTTTCATCCCTTCTGTGTGACCGGGTTGTGTGTGTGAGTGTGTGCGACCGAGAGCTAGGAGTGTGGTTTGGGTTGAAGAGAATGATGATGCTACGCCGACTGCTGGTGTGTCAGTGTTGGGGGGGGGGGCATGGCTTAGTGCAGCAAGCTTGCTATCCGCTGTAGCTGCTCTATAGCTATCGCTGCTAGTGCTGCACTGAGCTAAGTTGATTGTAGCAGTATTGCTGGCTAGCAAAGTGGTGGTGGTGGTGGTGGTAGTAGGGGTGGGGGTGTGGGGGCGCGGTGTGGATTTGCCCGTTGACTGCATGCAGCAGCGTCGTTCATTGTCATCGTCGTCGCTTGTGGTTTGGCAAGAGTTTTCTGAGTCTGTGCTGTGCTGTGCTGTGCTGTGCTCGTGCTTGTTCGTGCTCGTGCTCGTGCTTGTGATTTGCTGCTGCACACATGGAGTGCTTTTTGTTGTGCGGACTTGATTTGCGGGGGACACTACTGTGATTGAGAGCGAAGGATTTGAGAGCGAAGGATTAGGAGGGGAAAAAAAAAGAAAAAAAAAAGTCTTCCGCATGTGGTTGTGAAACTGGAGAGACAAGAGAAGTGGTGATAATTTATATTTTATATTTTTGTTGTTCTTTGTTATTTATTTATTTATTTTTATTTGTTTGTTGAAGTGAAGGTGATGTAAATGTGGTTTTCAGTGACGCAGTGACAAGCGTAGATGTTACTTTTATTTTCAGCGAAGATGCAGCAGGATAGAGGAGGGCTTGAATTTAACTGATTCAGTTTTTAGTGCTTATAAAAAGTCTGTTTTTATGCTTTTCCCGCTTACAGAAAATAGAAAATTCCAACAATGAAATCAATATCCACGAAATCGGATCTTTACAGCAAAAAGATATACACGTATGAATATAGTTTACTTGTTCTCACTGTGAAACTACTGAAAGGAAAAAAAACCCGCCGCAGTGTGTGTGTGTGTGTGTCCGGGCATGTGTGTGTGTGTACGTGCGTGCGTGCGTGCGTGCGTGCATGCGTGCATGCATGCGTGGTGAGTGCGTGCATGCGTGCGACAACACCCATCGCTGTGTGCTTGTGTGTGTGTGTGTGTGTGTGCGCGCGCGCGCGCGCGACAGCACCCACTGCAGTGTGCATGTGTGATTGCGTGTGTATGTGCACGCGCGAGCGCGCGCGACCAGCGCCCCTCCGTGTGGTTGTGTGTATGTATGTCCATGTGTGTGTGTGTGTGTGTATGTGTGTGAGAGAGAGAGAGAGAGAGAGAGATCCTGGGCCAGACTTCAGCAGCCCCAATATATAAATGTCGTTCGTTGGTTCGTTAGTACTAATGGTAGTGTATAGCAAGAAAGAGAGAGAGAGAGGGGGATGGGGGGGGGGGGGGGGGGGCAGTGCAAAGTAAGCGACACAGCCAGACATAATGGGTCACTTTTTTTCCCTTCTTTTTCTTAGCTAAGTGCTGAGCACTGCCATGCCCTCTGCTCGCTCCCCCTCCTCCCCCCCACCCCCCACACACCCAACCCCTCCTAGCATCCCTGACCTCTCCCTGCTCACTCACCCACCCACCTCCCTCTCTTGTGTTTCCTGATAGGGAGGCCCCACAGCTTTGCAGATTCATGAACTAACTGAACTCCTTTCCTGTGAATCCTTCCCTGTTTTCACCGTCTGTTCGAAACTGGACCACGTTAACGACCTCCGTAGCTCAAAAGGCGAAGCGGTTTTTTTTTTTTTTTTAATTATTATTATTTTATATATATATATAAGTTGGTTGGTTTGTTTTTTTGTCCGGGCCGTTCATCGGGTTGAAAACGCAGCGACAGTATTGGGTTTGTGTAATACAATACAGGCGAATACTTAAGTAACTGCTGTTGTTGTTGTTGTTGTTGCTGTCAAAATGATGTTTATCAGTTCATCCTGATGGTGATTATTATTATTATTAACATAATTTATGTTAATGGTGATCATCAGAGTGATGATTGTTGTTGGTTTAGCGAACTGGGCATTGAGAAAAGGAATAAAACTGCATGGAAATATATGTCGTCATATTATTATTTTGTTGGGGTGGGGGGTGGTTGTTGGGGACATGTGATGATGGCACGATGTTGGAGAAATGGGGGTGGAAGGGTGCGTGGGGTGGGGGGGGGGGATGTAGGGGGGACGTAACAGGTTAAGATGACATGCGTTAATGTGGATTATGTACGCGCACATACATATATAGAACATGTAGACGGAGATGCAGAAACGTGTGGTTTGTGTGGATGGGGGTTTTGTAGGAGGAGGGGGCGGCGGCATGCCATGTCGTGTTGTTGCCGCAGCTGCGACGTTGTTGGTAATTGTTGTTGTTTGTTGTTGTTGTTGTTTGTTTATGTGTCATTTTTGTCGTGTAATAATCATTATGAGTTCCATGGAATATCCCGCTCTGTTTCTTTGATCTTGCTTGTATATATATATATATATATATATATATATATATATATATATATATAATGTATTGTATTCAGTATCCCGTCAGAACGTTTCGTCTGAAAGAAGATTCTGTCTATCTATCTATTTATTTATCTATCTATTAGCTGATCATTGAAGGTGGTGGATAGGGAAGTGATAATGATATCCTGGTTCTGGTTTCGATTCTTAGTCTCTGTCACTCGCACGCACGGACACATGCACACACACACACACACACACACACACACACATACGCGCACACACGTAGCAGAAGCACACACAATCACGTGTACACACAGGCACACTCACACTCACACACACACACACACACACACACACACACAGGTTCACGTGCCCCCTCCTCCATGCTTCCCTTAACCCCTTCCCCCCCCTCCTCCTGTCACACACACACAAAAAAAGTCCAACACGATGTGGAAAAATCCCATTGTCACTCACTGTTATTCAACACCACGAGAGAAAAAATAAATAAAAATAACGGCCGCCACATGCAACGAGGAAGTTCTCTTCTGATTCTATCATTATTGTTTTTTTTCCCTGTCCATTCAGTGGCTGGTTGAGTGTCCTGCATGAAATGCACTCAAAAACACAAAATAACTAAATGAAAAGAAAAGAAAGAATTGTGTGTGTGTGTGTGAGCGCGCGCGCGTGCGTGCGTGCAAACGCGTATACGTACTTTGTGTGTGTGTGTGTGTGTGTGTGAGAGAGAGAGAGAGAGAGAAGGCGGGTACTGTTGTGGGACCAGGAACAAGATAATATGAAGTCAACCTGCGGCAGATAATGTTTTGTATAACTATTATTTGTGTGTGTGTGTGTGTGCTTTTATGTTTTTTGTTGTTGTTGTTTTTTGTGTGTGTTATGTTTTTGTGTGTGTTTTTTTTAAACAACTTTTTCAGACACGAAGGCCTACGTGAGAAACTGCATGACTGGCGTCGGGAGGAGAGAGACGGGGGTGGGGGTGGGGTGTGTGTGTGTGGGGGGGGGGGGGGGGGGGGGGTAGAGAGAGTCAAGAAAGGTAGGAAGTGTTGATGTAGCAGTTACGAAATCGAACTTATGTAAAAAGAAAAATAGACAAAATAATAATAGAATAATGAGAAGAAAATAAA
>NC_134883.1:8962312-8984812 GCF_041734735.1 Babylonia areolata
GGTGGCATCACATCTAAGACCAGAATACATTAAGAAAAACATACACAGCGCATTAAAACAGGATTACACAGTCACTGACACTGAAATGCTTGCCGTGACCAACAACAGTCCTGGGTTTATAAAATCCGTTATGCCCAGAACAGAAATGTTAACGGGAAACGTAAGTTTTCAGACCTGACGTTAAGGAACAACAACAACAACAACAACAACAACAAAAATCGGCAGCCGTTTTTTTGAGAGATGGTGGTAAAGAATTCCAGAAAATGGGGCCTTTAATTTTAACTCCAGTGAGGGAGAGAGAGAGGGGGGTTGGTAGGTGGGGAATTGTAAGGAGAGAAGTGTGGTGGGGGCGGAATGTGGATTGGATGGGGGAGGTGGAAGGTCCGGGATGGGGAGTTGGGGAGGTGAGGGGGGTAGAGAAAGACAGACAAAGGAGCTGAGAATTCTTTTTTCTTTTCTTTTTTTATGTGAGGCCACCGACCTGTACACATGTGGTTTACACTTGTTGTAGTAACTTGTACACAGACACACACACACACACACACACACACACACACACACACACACACACACACACACACACACACACACACACACACACACACACACACACACACACTCACTCACTCACTCACACACACACACACACACACACACACACACACACACACACACACACACACAATGCTGTTGTCATTTTGAAGCAAGTGGGGGGGGGTGAATCCTTATATCGTGCATCACGATTGGACAAGTGTTTCTTTCTCGGAACCACCATAACGTGGACTAAAAATTGCCAGCGCATGAACTGCATCTTCGTTCCCTCCACAAATTTACATCATGTTTTCCAAGCTCTCCTTATAATGCGCATGACCTTTTTAAGTTCGTTTAGTGTACTTTCTTTCTTTCCTTTCTTTCTTTCTTTCTTCCTTTCTTTCTCTCCACTCTTTCTCTAATCGTGTGTCTTTGACGTGTTGCTGTGCGTTAAAAGGTTGTTGAAACCGCACGAGCGTTTTTTTTTGTTTTTTTTTTCCCCCTATTTTTCTTCTTTGTTTTGGGGTTGGTTTTTGTTGTTGTTGTTGTTGTTTTTTTGTTTGTGTGTGTGTGTTGTTGTTGTTTGTTTTTTTTTTGTTTGTTTTTTTTTTGGGGGGGGCGTGGGGGGTGTATGTATGTATGTGTTTGGGGGGGGGGGGGGGGGGGTAGGCGTTTTTTTGACATTGACAAGTTTGCTGTTATGGAAGTAGTTTTTCGTGACCACTATTTTTTTTTTTTTTCTGTGTTGGCGACACAAAATCCCTGGTGTATGGAGAGAAAAAGAGAGTGAGAGAGAGGGGGGGTTGTTGTTTTTTTTTTGTTTGTTTGTTTTTAAACCATTGACAAGGTTGCTAAAATTTTTGAAGTGCCCTTTTTTGGGTGATCACTCATATTTTTGTGTGTCGGTGACACAAAATCCCTGAGGGAGGGGTGGGGGGGGGGAGAGATAGAGAGTGAGGAGGGAGAAGGGGAGAGATGTGGGCCGGGGGGGGGGAGGGAGGGGGGGGGGGGAGAAGAAGGAAGGATTCAGAGTTGCAAGACAGACAGACGGACAGACAAGACAGAGGAGAGAGAGAGAGAGAGAGGTCGGGGGATTTAAAGTGCGTGGGCAGTGGACTATTGGACGCTCGGTCATTCTCGCCGCTCTCTGTCGATCCTGTGAACTTTAAAATAGTTCCTTTGTGGTAGTACGTTAGAAGCTTGCAGTTGAAACCGCGCGAGCGATTTGATAATAATAATGATGATGATGATGATGATAACAACAGCAACAACAATGATAATAACAATAATGATAATAGAAATAATCAATAACAGTAATAATGATAATAGAAATGATAATATTAATAATGATAATAAGGAGTAGGAGGAGAAGGAGAAGCAGAAGAAGTAAACTTTTCATGACAATGACGAGTTTGCTATAATACATCGGAAGTCTTTTTTCTTCCCCACCCCCCGTGGTCTAGTCTGACGCACGGCATAATAATGATGTGTGTGTGTGTGTGTGTGTATTATTCTATGTCATTATTTTATTCGTGCCAGTTTGACCGGTAGTTTTCTTGGTGGAGAAAGAAGTGAACCGTGAAGATTGACAAACAGACGAGCATACATCACGGATGTGTTCGTTCGATGTTTTGGTTGTGGTTGTTGTTCAGCTGCTATAAAAGGTGTTTAGGGGGGCTTTTTTAAAAAATTTCTTTGTCCATTCTTCTACTTCTCCTCCTCCTCCTTCTCCTCTTTCTTCTTCTTCTTCTTCTCCTCCCCCCCTCCTTCTTATTAATAAAACCCCAACAACTAGTTATATAAAAATATTACTACAATTATTACATGTTGTCTTTGTGTCGGTGGTGTGTGGTGGACACTCTGCGTTGAATGATTTTGTGTTATATTGTGGACTGTTGAATAGGAGCCGTAGAGTCACAAGTGAACGACAGTTCTGACTGAACATCGTCACTTGTTTCACCAAGGCAATGCCATTGATAAAGCCTGTGTGTGTGTGTGTGTGCGTGTGTGCGTGCGTGCGTGCGTGCGTGCGTGCGTGCGTGTGTGTGTGTGTGTGTGCGTGCGTGCGTGCGTGTGTGTGTGTGTGTGTGTGTGTGTGTGTGTGTTGTATCGGTTTATCGATCCAGTCAACTTGCACTGCTCGCTTGTGTGTGTGTGTGTGTGTGTGTGAATGACTGTGAAAGGTGCTGCTTAAGGATATATTATTATCATTGAACAGCAAAAAGCTACCACTGCTTAACTTGTGACATATCCTGCTTGATTGTGTGTGTGTGTGTGTGTGTGTGTGTGTGTGTGTGTGTGTGAAACCTGCACAAATAGATCACCGGTTCATCGAATCTATACATTAAAAAGAAAAGAAAAAAAAAAGCACCCGCTTTTGAAAAAAAAAAAAAAAAAAAAAAGAAGTAAAAGATGAACGCTCAGCATTATCTCGTATTATTGCTTGACCTACTGCCTTACTGTAAACAGTATCTTACTTAGAATGAATAAAAAAAAAAAAATCCTGTAGATAAAACACAAAGTGTACTGTTAACAAGCCGAAAGAGGCGTGACCTCAAAGCTGGATATTGAATTGATCAGGATCAGTTGACCTCCCAGGGGATTGTTTGTTGTTATTTAGATAGATATTGTTTTTACATTTTTTTTTTTTTTTTTATAAAGGCACACTTCTGAGAACGAGGAAGAAGAACTAGACTTTTGACAGAATTCGAAAAACAACAGCAACAACAACAACAACAACGAGACCGATTCGACGAAACTGTGTTTGAATCAGGAACGAAATAGGTGGTGGTGGTGGCTGGTTTGAAACAGCAACATCTCCGTTCCTCAACCTAAATTGTTTTTTGTTTTTTTTGTTTTGTTTTTTTGTGCATGTGTGTGTAGAGGAGGAGGAGAAAGAAGTTCCGAAAAAGAGGACAGATTTGTGTGTTCGACGGGGAAAACCCAAAAACAAAAGCAAAAAACAAAAGTTATCGAAGAAAAGAAAAGAAGAAATAAATCCTGTGTGCGTTTAACTGTGGTTCGAATTCTACTGGACTACTGCTACTGCCAAGCAACTTTACACAAGTCCACGGAAGGAAGAGAGAGAGAGAGAGAAGAAGAAGAAAAAAAAAAGAAAGAAAAGAAAATGTCGACCCTTGGTATCCCTCTGCTGAGTCGGTCTCGCCGCCCCTCTGCCTTGATTGAGGAGACAGATGTCAAGGCTGTGAAGGTAAGAGGAATATGGAGGAGGAAGAGGAGGAGGAGGAGGAATATTATATGGGTGGGGAGGGGTGTAGGTGGGTGGTGTGTGTGGTCGTGGGTTTTTTTTTGTTTGTTGTTGTTGTTGTTTTCTCTCTCTCTCTCTCTCTCTCTCTCTCTCTCTCTCTCTCTCTCTCTCTCTCTCTCTCTCTCTCTCTCTCTCTCTCACACAGAAGAGTGAATCATGATTGACGAGTAAATGGTTGTGTGTGTGTGTGTGTGTGTGTGCGTGTGTGTGTGAGTTTGTTTGTGAGTCGAGTGTGCGCGCGCGTGTGCGTGCGAGTTTCCGTGATCAGTTTGCTTTCTAGATTGATCGTGTGATTACCTGCTCAAGCATCCTCGTCTATTTATCGTCATGTCGTCAGGACAGAGCATTTGGGGTTGGGGTGGTGGGGAGAGGGGTGCAGGGTGGAGGGGAGTATGCTTAATAATACAATCGGATGGAGGATGGATGGATGGATGGATGAATGATGATATCCGGAACAGTTGTGCGGCTTGTGTGCATACATGTGTATCTGCACGCGCACACACTTTCTCTCTCCCTCATGCCCTCCTGCGCACGTGCGCGTGCGCGCACTCACACACACACACACACACACACACACACACACACACACACACAGAGCAACAACACCACTTGGTCCCCCCAGGGCCCCCCCCGATCCCCCCACACACACTCACCACCACCACCACCACCACCACCACCTCCAACACACACACACACACACACACACACACACACTTCGCCCCTCATTTCCCTGCTGAACAATATGTACATACAAATAATAATTATATACACATATACATAAAAGATCCTCGGCATAAAGTGGCAAGACAGGGTCTCCAACCTCCAGGTCCTAGAGAAGAGCGGCCTGCCCTGCATCGAAAGCCTGCTGATCCAGTGCCAGCTACGCTGGACAGGACACGTTGTCCGCATGACAGACAGCAGGATCCCGAAGATGCTTTTGTATGTCCAGCTGAAGGAAGGCCACCGTGAACTTGAAAGACCCTGCAAGCGCTTCAAGGACACCTTGAAGACAAACCTCAAAGCCTGTGACATAGACATCGCTTCCTGGGAAACTGATGCCCTTGACCGCTCTCGCTGGAGGATGCTGTGCTCTAGTGGCATAAAGACGTTTGAAAACGAGAACGCTGGCCATTAAGGAGAAGCGTGAGCGAAGGAAGCAGGGCCCAACTTCTGGAGACGTTTCCCCTTGCAACACCTGTGGGAAGTGCTGCGCATCCAGAATCGGCCTCTTCTCCCATATGAGGACACACACCGACAGATAAGCCTGCCTGCCTACTCATCCGTCGGACCGACGGGAGACTCCATCAGATAACACAACAACCCTGTAAAATGGGCGGCAAAAACATCAATTCAATCCGATGCCATTATTGAAGGAGGAGGGGAAGAGTAATTTAAACACGGGGCATGATGCTATCTGTGAAGTGCTGACGAAAGGCAGGAAGGCTGGCGGAATGGGCGAAAGTTAAACGATGTACGTCGTGAAGCCTTCGATGTCAGCCTTCGTCTGAATGCTGTTTGTTACAAGCTTCAGTGTGTGGGTGGTACTTTTAACAAAAAAAAGAAAAAAAAAAAAAAGAAGAAAAGGGTTGGTATTTTTGTATGATAATGCTGACTCTCTCTGTCTGTCTGTCTGTCTGTCTGTCTGTCTCTCTCTCTCTCTGTCTCTCTCTCTCTCTGTGTGCCTGTCTCTCACTCCCCACCCCTCTCTCTCTGTCTGTCTGTCTCTGTCTGTCTGTCTCTCTTTCTCTCTCTCTGTTCGTCTGTCTGCGTCTTGTAGCCTGTCCTCAGTGCGTCCGTTCGTGTGTCTTTCTGTCTGTACGCCTGCCTACCTCTTATTTCCTCTGTGTGTGTGTGTGTGTGTGTGTGTGTGTGTCACAGTGGGTGGGAAGGGGGGTGTGCCGGCCTCTTATTCCCTGTCTGGTATGGGTGGGTGTGCGTATGATTGTGTGTGTGTGTGTGTGTGTGTGTGTGTGTCTGTATGACTGTGTGAGCCAGCTGCATGCATGTCCAGAACTGTTTGGCCGGCTTGAGCCGTGTTTCCGTGGAGGAATAATGTCGGTCTCCGGGTTTCGCTCACTCTATTTTTGGGGGAGCGTTGACAACGAAAATAGGGAGGACAATATTCATTACGCAGATATATATTGGGTATATATATATATATATATATATATATATATATATATATATATATATAGATGTATGTATGTATGTATATATGATAGACAGTTCCGTGAAGCTGGATCTGAATGAATGGTAGATCCTCGTGGGCCATCGCGATTCTTTCCTTATCTCCCTTAGTCGTTCTCTCTCTGACGTTTTCTCTCTGACTCTCTCTCTCTCTCGACCCCCCTCTCTCTCTCTCTCTCTCTCTCCCCCCTCTCTCTCTGTCTCGACCTCTTTGTCTCTATTTCATTATGTCTCTGTCTCTCTCCTCTCTCTCTCTCTCTCTCTGTGTCTCTCTGCCTGTCTGACACCCCCCCCCTCTCTCTGTCTCTCTGCCTGTCTGACCCCCCCCCCTCTCTCTGTCTCTCTGCCTGTCTGACCCCCCCCCCTCTCTGTCTCTCTGCCTGTCTGACACCCCCCCCCCCCCTCTCTCTGTCTCTCTGCCTGTCTGACACCCCCCCCCCCTCTCTCTGTCTCTCTGCCTGTCTGACACCCCCCCCCTCTCTCTCTCTTTCTCTGTCTCTCTGCCTGTCTGACCCCCCCCCCCCCTCTCTCTGTCTCTCTGTCTCTCTGCCTGTCTGACACCCCCACCCCCTCTCTGTCTCTCTGCCTGTCTGACACCCCCCCCCCCTCTCTCTGTCTCTCTGCCTGTCTGACACCCCCCCCCCTCTCTCTGTCTCTCTGCCTGTCTGACACCCCCCCCCCTCTCTCTCTCTTTCTCTGTCTCTCTGCCTGTCTGACCCCCCCCCCCCTCTCTCTGTCTCTCTGTCTCTCTGCCTGTCTGACACCCCCACCCCCCTCTCTGTCTCTCTGCCTGTCTGACACCCCCCCCCCCCTCTCTGTCTCTCTGCCTGTCTGACCCCACCCTCTCTCTGTCTCTCTGCCTGTCTGACACCCCCCACCCCTCTCTGTCTCTCTGCCTGTCTGACACCCCCCCCCCCTCTCTGTCTCTCTGCCTGTCCTGTGACACCCCCCCCTCTCTGTCTCTCTGCCTGTCTGACACCCCCCCCCCTCTCTGTCTCTCTGCCTGTCTGACACCCCCCCCCCCTCTCTGTCTCTCTGCCTGTCTGACACCCCCCACCCCCCTCTCTGTCTCTCTGCCTGTCTGACACCCCCCACCCCCTCTCTGTCTCTCTGCCTGTCTGACACCCCCCCCTCTCTGTCTCTCTGCCCTGTCTGACACCCCCCCCCCCCCTCTCTGTCTCTCTGCCTGTCTGACACCCCCCCCCCTCTCTGTCTCTCTGCCTGTCTGACACCCCCCCCCTCTCTGTCTCTCTGCCTGTCTGACACCCCCCCCCCCCCTCTCTGTCTCTCTGCTGTCTGACACCCCCCCCCCTCTCTGTCTCTCTGCCTGTCTGACACCCCCCCCCCCTCTCTGTCTCTCTGCCTGTCTGACCCCCCCCCCTCTCTCTCTCTCTCTCTCTCTCTGTCTCTCTGCCTGTCTGACACCCCCCCCCCCTCTCTCTCTGTCTCTCTGCCTGTCTGACCCCCCCTCTCTCTCTCTGTCTCTCTGCCTGTCTGACACCCCCCCCCCCCCCCTCTCTCTGTCTCTCTGCCTGTCTGACCCCCCCCCCTCTCACTCTCTCTCTCTCTGTCTCTCTGCCTGTCTGACCCCCCCCCCCCTCTCTCTGTCTCTCTGCCTGTCTGACCCCACCCCCCCTCTCTCTCTCTCTCTGTGTCTCTCTGCCTGTCTGACCCCCCCCCCCCCCTCTCACTCTCTCTCTCTCTGTCTCTCTGCCTGTCTGACCCCCCCCCCCCTCTCTCTGTCTCTCTGCCTGTCTGACCCCCCCCTCTCTCTCTCTCTCTCTCTCTCTCTTTGTCTGCCTGTCTGACACCCCCCCCCCCCCTCTCTGTGTGGTCCTTTCTCTCATTCTTTCTCTCTGTCTCTGTCTCTGTCTCTCTCTCTCTCTCTCTCCTCTCTCTCTCTCTCTATATATATATATATATATATATATCTGAGTGTCTGTCTGTCTCTCTCCAACCCCCTCTCTCTCTCACAGTCATTCATAGTTCTTCTCTACTACTACTACTAGTACTACTAGTACTACTACTGCTGCTACTACTACTACTACTACTCTGAGCTCTTTTACGGAGGAGGCGAAATCTCTCCCAGTGCAGCACAGCACAGGACGATTAATTCAAATTGAAAAAGGGCATGGATGTATGTAGGCGATTTACACAAGGGGGATGGGGGAAGGGTGGTGGTGGTGGTGGGGGGGGGGGTAGGGGGTCAGGCGTCACAACAGGGAACTTTGTGGGGCTTGGGGGTGGAGGGTAAGGGGGAGGTAGAGGGTTAGAGGGAGGGTCTCAAAGCCTTTAGATTCCTAGTTTGATTGTGGGGGTGGGGGGGTGCAGTGCTTTTTTTTTGGGGGGGGGGGGGGGGGTGTCTTTTTTTTTTTTTCCATTATCTTGCTTTCTTTTCAATTTCTGTTGGGTTCTTTCTTTTCTTCTAGTTCCTGTTTTAGTTTATTTCTTCTTTTTCTTTTCTTTTCTTTTCTTTCGTTTCGATTCAATCCAGTTCGTTTTGTTCTCTTTTTTTTATCTTCTTCTTTTTTTCTCTCTCTCTCTCTCTTTTCTTTCGTTTCTGTCGTTCTTCAAATCTTTTTGTAACCGTCTTTTCATTTCGCTGTTTTTTGTTTGTTTGTTTTTTTTGTCCAAATCTAAAGGGGGGTTGTTGGCTGGTTCACGCCTTGAAGTGGCCGGTATGTGGGTGTGGGGAGGTTGGGGGGGGGGGGGGGGGTTTGGGGGGGGTGGTGGTGGTGAGGGTGAAGTAGCGAGTAGCAGGACGCACCCAAGTCACCTTTCCTGCAAACAAAATCGCAGGTGACTTTTGGAAGATACGACTCCGTTCTGGTAAATAGTAGAATAGGCGCAGGGTGGTTTTTTTTTGGGGGGGTGATAAGGTGAGTAGGAGAGAGAGAGAGAGAGATTTGGGGGAGGAGGGTGGTGCGGGGCTCGGCGGGAGGGGTGGGTGGGTGGGTGGGTGGGGGGGGGGTATGGGATGGGTGGAGAGAGACAGAGAGAACGAATGGAATTTTAGTTTACCATGGTATTCACAATTGAGATAAGCACGCAGTAACAAGAATGCTTCCCCCCCCCCCACCACCACCACCACCCTCACCCCCCACCCGCCGTACCCAACCCTGAGGTACAAAAAAAAAAAGAAAAAAAAAAAGAAGAAATAGGAAGAATAGAGAGAGAGAGAGAGAGAGAGAGAGAGAGAGAGAGAGTGAAAAGAGTAAAGGAGTAAAAAGAGAAAAGATTGAGAGAAAGAGAATGAGAGACAGACAGACAGACAGAGAGGGAGAAACAGAACAGTCAGGTAGAAAATGAACGAAAGAACGAAGTTTATTGTACTGTCCAGCTATTCAGCGCATTCGGCAACTGCTGTCAGGCCTGTGTGCAGGGAGATAATACTTCGACACGGTCACAGATCACGGCTCTGCCCTTATATTTATTTATTTATTTATTTATGTACTTGACTTTAAGATCTTTACGAGTGGAATCGCATGACTACAACATAATGGAATGAATGTCGCCAATGAAATTGTGTGTGTGTGAGACAGACAGACAGACAGAAAGACAGAAAATATAAATGTGAGGAGGAGTTATATTGTAGGGTATGTGTGTGTATGTGTGCGTGTGTGCGTGCGCGTGTGTGTGCGCTCGCGCTCGCGTTCTGTGTCTCTTTCTCTCTGCGTGCCTCTGTCTTTGTATGTTTGTCTTGTCTGTTTCTCTCTCTCTCTCTCTCTCTCTCTGTCTCTGTCTGTCTGTCTGCATCAGTTTACCAGTTGTCAATCACATCCTGGATTCTCTCGCTGAGAGAGAGAGAGAGAGAGAGAGAGAGAGAGAGAGAGAGTGTTAATCTCCGCATGTCTACATCAGTTTACCAACTGTCAGTCACTCACTCATTGCCTCTCTCTCTCTCTCCCACCCCCACATCCCTCCTATCACCCATCCATCTCTCTTTTTTCCTTTCCTTTTTTTGTTTTGTTTTTTGTCTCGCTCTCTAACTACCCCCCCCCCCCCCCCCCACCGCCTCTCCCTGTCTCCCCACAAAGTCTCAGGACTCTCTGTCTCACTCACCCCTCTTACCACCAAATCAAAGGTAAACGAACAGTTCGGTATTCGTTTTTTGCTTGTTTTGGTTTTGTTGTTCTCTCTCTATATCTCTCTCTCCTTCTTCTTCTTCTTTTTCTTCTTCTTTTTTTATCCATCGCGTTTTATTCCATTTATTACCATTGCTGGAGTATGTCTATCATGATGTGAAATTTGGAGAAGATAATATCTTCGAAAACGAAGCGAAACCTAGCATTTTTTTGTGTGTATATATCAAATGAAACACACACACACACACACACACACACACACACACACACACACACAAGAACAGCAAAAGCATACGGACGTGTTAGCCCAATTCCAGCACTGATGGATCAAATTTACCGACCATGGGGTACATGATTGGGTCAGTGACTTCACATTGGAAACACTGCTGCTGTAGCCGTATCGATGAAGCAGGGAGGCACACAGCGTGTACCTGTATGATTCGCACGATCAGCTGTTTAGCGTAGCTAACGTGATTGGCAACAGGTGTGTACGTGTGCGTGCGTGTGTGTGTGTGTACGTGTGTGTGTGTGTGTGTACGTGTGTGTGTGTGTGTGTATTGGTAGGTTGGTTGGTTTTAGTTTTTTTCTCCTATCAGCAGCCACGATTCGGCTTATAAATATTATCCATTCCACAGCTTGCTGAGACTTATAAATTTTTTCTGTTAATTTCTATGTGGTGGTGATCGTGGGTACGACATCCTCCCTCCCCAACCCCCACGCCCTCCCCCCACCCACGCACTCCCCACCCACCTCCCCCCCACCAAAAAAAAAAAATCCTATGGCCCTGTCATGGGCCACTGCAGTGTGAGTGATTGCCCACGTCGGCCCATGCGAATTAATTTCATAATGGAGCGAACAGTTTTTTTTTTTTTTTTTTTTTTTTTTTGGTTGTTATTTGTTTGTTGGTTTTTGTTTGTTTGTTTTTTGTTGTCGTTCTTCCACCTCTTCCCCTGCTTCTTCTTCTCCTCCTCCTCCTCCTCCTGTTCCTCCTCCTCTTTATGCACCTTGTATTTCTAGATATTAACTTTTTAATTATTTTTTTTTATTTTCTAGTATCACGAACGTGAAGAAGGCGACTTTTATACACGAACGTTGTTTCAGGCAATAAAGTATGAAAGTGATGGATTGGTTGATTGAGCTTCAGAAAGGGGGGTGGGTGAGAGAGGGGGAGAGAGAGAGAGAGAGAGAGAGGGGGGGGATGAAGAAGAAAAGAGTTGAAAGAGAAATAGACGTGGATGAGGAGGAGGAGAAGAAAGAAGGAAAGGATGTTTTGTCTTTGAAGAAAAAAAAAGAAAAAAAAAGAGAGGGAAAATGGAGAAAGAGAGAGATATGAAGGAAGGAAGGAAAGGAAGTATATTGAATCTTAGGAGAAGAAGATAGAAAGAAAGAAAGAAAGAAGGAAGGAAAAAAGATTGTGATAAATGAAGGGCTGGAAAGGAAGGTAAGTAGAGGAAAAAAGAAATGTAGAAGATGGGGAGGGAGAAGGAAGAGGAGGAAGGGGAAGGGTCTCATTTCTTCCCCACCCTCCACCCTCCCCACCCCCTTTTTCTTTTTTTTTTTTTTTTTTCTTTTTCTTCTTCCGGGTCAGTCTGCTGACGGCTGGAAAATGTATGGAGTGTCAAAGACAGACCCCCGGTTTTCCTTTGGTGTGTGTGTGTGTGTGTGTGTGTGTGTGTGTGTGTGTGTGTGTGTGTTCATAATCCATATTGTATTTTGTTTTCTCTTTATCCTTATTCCACCCCCTACGCCCCCCCCCCCCTCCGCCCTCCCCTCCCTACCACCAACCCCACCCTGCCCTGCCCTGCCCTGCCCTGCCCTGCCCTGCTTTTCCTACCCTCTCATAATTATATACCTTCCTAAATTGAGGTCTCTGCTTGACTTTGTGGAACCGTTGCTGTTACCAGCCTAGTTTAGGTGTGTGTGTGTGTGTGTGTGTGTGTGTGTGTGTGTGTGTGTGTGTGTGTGCTTTTCTTTCTCGGTGTCTGTCTATTTGTCTGTCCATTTTTTTCCCCTCCAAGTATCTGTCTCTGTCTGTCCCTCTATATTCACAGACAGACACAGACAGACGCAGGCAAACACAGACGCAGATAGATACACACTTAGACACAGACAGACAAGCACGCACGTATGAAGACACACATACAACACACACACACACACACACACACACACACACACACACACACGCCCACATGTGCACGCGCGCACATACACGCGCGCGCTCACAGCGAGAGAGAGAGAGACAGTCACACACACACACACACACACACACACACACACACCAAAACAAAACAAAACATGATTGTTTCTCAGGTTCCCCCCCACCTCTCGACCGCATGATACAGCACCTCTGTCCAGCCGTACTGTACTTATGACAGCCTCCTGGTCCCTCGCTGATGTCCAGAGCGGTGGCCGCTTGTCATTGATTTCCATCTGTCCTCCCTCCCTCCCTTCCCCCATCCCCCACCCCATCTCTTTCCCTCCTTCCTTCCTTCCCTCGCCTCCCTCCGCCCCCTTCACCCCCCCCCCCCCTCTACCCTTTCCTCCCATTTCTGCTCCGTCCTCCTCCTCCTCCTCCTGACACCTTCCATGGGTGTTCTGTAACTGCAGAGACTTGTTGTTTGTCTTCCACCACAGTTCTTCTCCTCCACCACCTTCTCAGTCTGTGTCTGCATCTCTGCTTCTCTCTCTTTGTCTCTCTGTCTCTCTGTCTCTCTGTCTGTCTATGTCTCTCTCTGTGGGTCTCTCTCTCTCCCTGTGAGTCTGTCTGTCTGTCTTGTCTGTCTGTCTGTCTGTCTCTCTCTTTCTCTGTTATCTTTCGTTGTTTCCTCTTCAAAGATTAGACATCGTTTCCTTCTTCCTTCTCCCCACCACTCATTTCCGCCTCTTCCTCCTCCTCTTTATTTTTATTTATTTATTTTAGTTATTTATTTAATGTTATTGGGGTTGCTGTTTAAACGCCGACGAGAAGTTGTTCAGCATGAGAGATTCAGTGACTCCGGGAGAGCGCGCGTTTATTGTCATACAACAAAGAAAGAAAGAAACAGAACAGGGTGAGAGAGAGAGAGGGGGGGAGGGGGGGGGGCCTTCAGTTTTTTATTTTTCTTATTTTTGTAAAATAATGATAACAGAAATTATGCAAAAAAATTGCCCTTCATTTTACTGCTTGTTCACAGTGTTGGTCGGTCCATTAGCTTTTTCGTATGACAAATCATAGTTCTAAAAGAAATGACACCGCATTTGCAGGCATTCAGCATTGCACGCACGTGCTAGATTTTTTTTTTTTTTTTTTCTCGGTTCCTTGTGAAGTTCACTGCTGTAGCAGCTTGTTCAAAGCGGTCTTCTGAGAATAGTATCTTAATGATAAAGGTATATAAACAAACAGATAAGTTAATAAATTAAGAAATTAAAGATAGATCTGTGCGTCTGTACACGAACTCCTTATCTCCAAATCAGTATCATAACTGTTTGTTTTTCTACGCACCAAACCCCCCACACCCCCTTCCGCCATCTCTCTTTCTCTCTCTCGGTCGCTCTCTTTCGCGCACATGAATGCGTTTCCTTTATAAAAATCAGAAGAGAGAGAGAGAGAGATCCATCTGTTCTTGTGCGCATGCACACGATCGAAAACGCACTCAAGCTCTCTCTCTCTCTCTCTCTCAGACACACACACACACACACACACACACACACACACACACAAACACACACACACACACACGTACGCGCGATCAGGAACAAATTACAACTGTTGTGGTTGTGTGTGGGGTTTTTTGTTTTTCTTTCTTTCAGCCGTAAAGTAATACGAGGAAAGGCCAGCGACAGTAGTGTCTTCAAGTCAAGCTGCCGGATCTTCCTTTCAATCGATAGTGTCTCTCTCCCACACACCCGCCCCACACCACACCACACCACACCACCTCGTTTCTCGCATCCTCTCTCTACTACGTGGAGACGTGTGAAACACACACACACACACACACACACACACACACACAACGAAATAATCCAGTCCAACACGCGCTTTTTCTGACTTCCTTTTTACGTGTGCGGGGTGAGGGGGACCGGGACTGTGGTGGGTGCCGGTGGGTGGGTGGGTCAGGCGTCCCTAAACAGAAGCACGGTCCTTAACGCGAAGGGGAGACAGCCAGGATTCCAGTCGGAGAGTCATGTTTGTTTGTTTGTTTGTTTGTTTTCAAAACAGAAGGCATCTAGCACACTACAGTGCAATTGTGTGTGTATACAGTAGTATCAAGATTTCAACAGTTGAGTTGAGTACAATGATAACACAGCAGACAGAGAGAAGAGAACGCCGTGCAAATCGAAACACAGTGCAATGTAGCAGGGGAAGTACGAAGCAAAAAAAAAAAAAAAAAAAAAAAAAAAAAAAAAAACAATGACCAGGACATGATAACGATATTACCAAGTGATAGCTCAACAGTTTCAGTTTCAGTTTCACTTTCTCAAGGAGGCGTCACTGCGTTCGGACAAATCCATACACGCTACACCACATCTGTTGAGCAGATGCCTGACCAGCAGCATAACCCAACGCGCTTAGTCAGGCCTTGAGTGCATGCTTACATATTTGTGTACCTATGAAAGGGGATTTCATTTTACGTAATTTCGCCAGAGGACAACACTCTTCGTTGCCATGGGTTCTTTTTCAGTGCGCCAAGTGCGTGCTGCACACGGGACCTCGGTTTATCGTCTCATCCGAAAGACTAGACGCTCAGTTTGATTTTCCAGTCAAACTTGGGAGAAAGGGCGAGAGCGGGATTCGAACCCACACCCTCACGGACTCTCTATATTGGCAGCTGAGCGTCTTAACCATTCTGCCACCTTCCAGCCCAGCAACAACGCAGTAGTAAGTACTCAATACCATCTGCTGGTACTACTACTACTATTACTACAGTGGGGCTGGATCTTCTCTCTTAAGTTGGTGGCTAGGTTTTTTGTTGTTGTTTTTTTCTCACTCTTATCAGTTCTTATTTTTTTACGTATAGTTGTCACCCGATCGTTTATTGAATTGCAACAGGATATATGTGACACCACCTGTCCATGGTTTTTTCTGCAACGAGTTTTGTGTTAGTCTTTTCGCAGCCTGATATTTCACTGAAGTATTGTCTCTCTCTGTCTCTCTGCCCCTCTCTCTCTCTCTCTCCCCTTTTCCTCCCCCCCCCCCCCCCCCCCCCCACCCCTTTCTCTCTCTCTCTTTCATAATATGAGACACAGAGGATTGAGAAGCAACCACCGGTGGTGTCTTGCACAGTTTGAATAAAAACCCGTAAGATATTAATACCTTTTTTTTTTTCTACGCACATAATCCAGGAATGTTATTCACTGACTATACAAGAGGGAGAGGAAAAAGGCGGAGGTTCGGGGGCGAGGGGGGAGGGGGGGGGGGGAGGGGTTGGGGTGGTGAGAGACGGGGAGCCAGATTTTTTTTTTTTTTTTTCCTTAAGAAATTCAGTAATAATATCTTGCACAGCTTGAGGAGGTAACTTTATGATAACAATAATGCGTGTTTTTAAGCTCATGGCATTGCCTTTTTTGTTGTTGTTGTTGTTGAACAGGGATTGAGAGATTGAGGTGTGAAAGGGGGGGAGGGGAGGGTGGGGGGTGGATGGAATCTGGAGAGGAAAAGCATAGTATTTTGCACATTTGTTTTTTGCAGAGAACCGAAAGATAACACAGTGTTCCCTTGCATGCACTTTGGCAGTGTTGTTCTCCCTCAGTATATATATATATATACAAGAGAGAGAGACAGGTAGAGAGGAGAAAATACCACCATCGTTCATAACGAACTGAATATGCCCTCAGCAATAGAAGCTTCGCTGTGAATTTGTGTCTATATACACATCTTTCTCCCTCCTTCCCCCCCCCCCCCCCCCCCTCTCTCTCTTTCTCTCTTTGATTTTTTTTTTTTTTTTTTTTGAAAGAAGGAAACAATAGAGATGATAGAGAAATACATTTATTTTTATCCTCTTCATGATCATCAAAATATATCGAAAACAATTCAACGAAATTGATATATATATGATATAACTATCAGCATAAACATTTCGATTGCATCATTTTCTTTCTGTGGATACTAGGCTTGCTCTTTTGCTGAAGCAAATCAGCCCCCCCCCCCCCTCCCCCTTTGTTATTACCCTTCTCGAACAGTTCATGATATTTAAAACTAGTCCCTCCATCTCATTTTATCTCACTTCCGGAACAGTCCAGAATAACTAAAGTAAGTTCCTGTAACCCTTGTTGTCTCCCTTCCAGAACGATTCTCTCAAATTATATGTGTAAATTCTGTCCCTGCAACAACCCTTGTTGTCTCCCTTCCAGAACGATTCTCTCAAATTATATGTGTAAATTCTGTCCCTCCCTACCCTTGTTGTCTCCCTTCCAGAACGATTCTCTCAAATTATATGTGTAAATTCTGTCCCTCCCTACCCTTGTTGTCTCCCTTCCAGAACGATTCTCTCAAATTATATGTGTAAATTCTGTCCCTCCCTACCCTTATTATCTCCCTTCCAGAACGATTCTATAATTAAAAGTGACTTCCGCCGCCCCTCCTACCTATTATTATGAGATTATCTCCCATCCTGAACGATTTCATAAAATTAGAAGCAAATTCTGTCCCTCCAAACCTTACCATCATCTCCCTTCCAGAGCAGTTCACGATAACTAAAATCAGTCCCTTCAACGCATATTATCTCCCTCCCTAAATTGTTCTCTTAGAAATCAGCTCCCCCCCCCCCCCCCCCCCCCTATAAAACCTAGTGCTTAAATCTTTTTTTGAAACCCAAACAAAACAAATTTTTTTTTAAAAAAACACCACCACCACCAGCAAGCACTCCGGCCCCCACCTACCCACCCCCACCCCGTTTACCCCCCCCCCCCCCCCCCCCCCCAAAAAAAAAAAGAAAAAAGGGGCTACTCTTGCCTTAACAAAACAGCAAAACCCGCAGTCCATCTTTTTTCTTTTTTTTTTTTTTTTTTTTTTTTTTCTTTAAAGAAAGAGGAGCCCGTTTTCAACAGGAAGCGGTTAGTTAGCCTATCGATTTTGGTTCTCTCCCCCCCGCCCTTTGTGGCCTCTCCCCTCAAAACTCCTCTCACCCACATCACAACACCCTCTCTGCATGCTCATCTCGTTGCTGCCTTGACACAGTGGCTGGGAATAATCTCTTCTCGGGCCCTCCTGCTATTATGCTCCCTGCGTTGTTATTTAATATTCAGCAGTTATGTTATATATGTTGTGCCGTCAATTTGAGATTGAGAGAGACAGAAGGGAGGGTGGGAGGTAGGAGGGTGTGTGTGGGGAGGGGGCGGGGGGAGGGGGGGGGGGTGAGAGAGAGACGGAAAGGTGGCGGGGGGAGTAGGTGACAGGGGTTTTTATTTTGTTATATATATATATATATATATATATATATGTGTGTGTGTGTGTGTGTGTTTGTTTTTGGTTCTTTTATTTTGAATTTTATCTTATTTTCTTTCGTTTCTTTTTTTTTTTTTTTTTTTTTTTTCTTTTCTTTTTTTTATATTTTTTTTATTATACCGTTTGCTTGCTATTGCCGAAGACTTCTACGATAAGCATGCTTGTCTTATTAGGAAGGTGGTTCTCTGCCAGTGTGTCTGTCTCTCTCTCCCTCTCTCTCTCTCTCTCAACGGATGAGGAAGATGATCAGCCTTTATAAATTCACAGCCTTGCGCAAAGGGTATGGAGACGAAACAGTTTCGGTCGGAAAACGCTCGATGCACAGTTCTCTTTAAGCCCCCCCCCCCCCCCCCCCCCTCCTCCCTCCAAACCCCTCACGGCCCCCCCCCCCTTCCCCTCCTCCCTGCCCCCGATGTTTTGTCTGCCTCCTCTGTCACAATCCCTTGGCTGCAATCACACAACGGATAGCTCCTCTTTATTATAGTTGTTTGTGTGGGTTTGGTTGTTGTATTTGTTGTATTTCAAAGTTTCACACAGCGTCAGGAACTTTAACGTATGCATTAGATAAAAGCTCTCCGAGTTGCCGTTAGATCTGTACGCTTTTTTGGTTTGAGGGCTTGTCGGAGATTGTGATGGTAGTGGTGATGGTGGTGGTGGAGGAGGAGGAGGATGTGCGTGTGTGGGGAGTGGTTGGGAATAGTATGTGTGGGTTGTGTATGCGCGTGCGCACGCATAAACGCTCACATACGCGCGCGCGCGCACACAGGAGATGCAGACACATGCACGCAGACACACACACACACACCACTTCAATCTCCTCGACCGTTCGCTGTTCAAATGACCTCGACTGCAGACACTCAAATCATCGGATTATCTCTCGCCCCTGTTTTCATCCAAAAACTAACAAACAAAACATAACAAAAAAAATAATGACATTGTCTTAATTGCTTGGATTACATTCAACAGAACTTTGAGGGGGGGGGGGAAGAGGGGGAGGAAGAAGAAAAAATAATAAAATATTCGCAGACATTAACATTTCAGTTTGTCGACGAAATGTCCACACCCACACACACTCTGTCTCAAAAGGACTGATTCCATTAGCTTTCTGGTCGCTCAGATAATCTCAACAAGGGGGGAAAAATCCAAAAACATAAAAAAAAAAGAAAATTAAAAAAAGCAACAAAAAAAACAAACAAATAAAAAACACAAACAAAAAAAAACCCACCAAGCACACAGACAACAACGACAACAACAACAAACAACCGAAGCACCACTTCATTCGTTCCCGACACGAACATTGTAAGACTGGTGATGGTTTGTCTCCTAACGTTCGCAGCACCATCACAGCACAACCAGTGGCTGGCGAGCTGTTTGCATGGGACTTGGTTCGTTGTACATAGGTCCTCTCTCTCTCTCTCTCTCTCTCTCTCTCTCTCATTTCCAGGATCAGAACAGATACGTTGCAGGGGCCAATATGGACATCGTCGCAACGGACATGGGAGAGCGCATACAGAACAACAACAACAAACACAAATCTCTCTCTCTCTCTCTCTCTCTCTCTCTCTCTCTCTCCCTCTCTCTCTCCCTCTCATGGAAGGGTAACTTTGGTGACACGCCCCTCCTTTTAAAAAGAAATATATATATATGCAATCAATATATGAAACCATTGTATATAATTCTTTTTATTGGCAGAATAAATAATCCCAGCACAGTCGATAAATCAGATAAGATTCCGGGGGGGGGACGGAGTGTTGACAGAGAGCAAGGTGGACACGTGAACTGGCGTGGTTGGCGTAGTGATAAATTATGTCCCAGAGGACGACTCTTGGGGTTTGTGGGGGGAGGGAGGGGGGGGGGGTGATGGGGGGGATGTTGGGCGAAGGTGACATCAAGGATACGAGATCTGTCCTTCCCGCAACCCCCCCCCCCCCCCCCCCCCCTCTCTCTCTCTCTCTCTTTCTCTCCCCAGCACGGACGCATGCACACACACACACACACACACACACACACACACACGAGGTCATTCACACTTACCCCCCAAACCCGCCCACTCCAGTCAGTCATGCTCATAACTTTTGTTGTTGTTGATCTTGATGTTGTGTATACTTTATTTCCTTGCTTTTAATTTTATGCACAGCTGCGTCTGTGTGAGGTAGGTGTGTGTGTGTGTGTGTGTGTGTGTGTGGAGGATCGTGACATTTGCAACTGACATGGACAGATCTGCACGTTCAACAAGGAAGTGCCTGCAGCACTCAAAAAGCGGACACAAACACTGATTTAATTTATGGAAATTACTGTTTCCCAGAAAGTTGGGGTTACATCTCTCTTACTCTCTGTCTGGCTGTCTGTCTGTCTGTCTCTCGCTCTCGCTCCCTCCTCCCCCCCCCCCCCTCCCCCCCTATCTCACGTGTCACACATGTGACAAACCCCATTGAAGTTGTGCAATACATGTCAATGACAGGATACAAGTGCTAGCCTCTGTGTGTGTGTGTGTGTGTGTGTGTGCGCACACGCACGCGCGCATGTCACAGTGTGTGCACGTTTGTGTGTGTTTGAGGTAAGTGTGCATGTGTGTTTGCGTGCGTAAGAGTGTGTGTGTGTGTGTGTTTGCGCGCGCGTGCGCACGAGTGTGTGTGTGCCTGTAAACGGTTTGATTATGTACTTATGAATTGAACATCCATACATATGATAAGTAGTTTTTGCTGTCAATGGGGAAGAGATGACAGGAAATGACGGGGCGGGCGTTTAGGTGGACACGGTAGGCTGCGGCAGGCAGAGTTTTCAAGTGCTCTCGTGTCTGTGTGGAGGGAAAAACCCACCAGCTGGTGTCAATCCGTGCAGCCAGGCGGTCGCTGCAGGCATGGGATATATGCATGCACACGCGCGTGCGCGTAACAACACACACACACGTGCGCGCGACTACGACTCACGTACACGCACTCAAGCACACGACGCACGCACACACACACACACACACACACACACTCACTCACTCATACATACACAGAAACACACACTCTCTCTCTCTCTCTCTCTCTTTCTCTCACTTTCTCTCACTGACACACACGCACACACACTTGACGCACACACACTTGCATGCAGCATCTCTGTCTGTCTGTCTGTCTGTCTCTCTCTGTGCCACACACATACACACACACACACACACACACACACACACACACACACACACACACAACCACTGTACCAACCTCACGACTTTTCTGTAAACACCACCTGCGCACTCCCCTGTCTGCAAGTTCGCAATCTCTTTTTGTTGGAATTTAATCTCCCAATACAATTGTGAACGCTCGCTGTGTGTGTGTGTGTGTGTGTTTCTCTCTCTCTCTCTCTCTCTCTCGCTCTCTTCACTAAGGAACACGTTAATAAACAGCTAGCAGTTTACTTGTATAAAGCCTTAAATATTAGAAATACAATATGCAGTTGAGTGTGTGCTGGTTTTCCGCTTTTTTTGTTATTATGTGTGACTAAGACTAAATGCAGATAACGACTGTTTTTTTCTCATTTTCAGGTTACAACTGTGTTATGTTACATATCTGAATATATTACCTCTGTAATGTTTGTTTACACCACCCCTTCATGAGGGGCCATGGCCTATATTGAATAAAACATCCGTATCCGTATCTCTCTCTCTCTCTCTCTCTCTCTCTCCACTTTTTCACTCTAAATATCTACCCCCCTCCTCTTTCTCCTTCCTCTCTTTCTCTCCCTTCCACCCTCCCCACTGTCCCCTCTTTTCTCTCTTTCTTTCTCTTACCCTCTCTCTCTCTCTCTCCACTTTTTCACTCTTAATATCTACCGCCCCCCCCCCCGCCTCTTTCTCCTTCCTCTCTTTCTCTCCCTTCCATCCTCCCCACTGTCCCCTCTTTTCTCTCTTTCTTTCTCTGTCCCCGCTCTCTCTTTCTCACTCTTTCTGTCTCGTCCCATCTGCCTCCTCCCTCTTTGTCTCTCCTGTCTCTGTCTCTTTCTCTCTGTCTCTGCCTCAGTATGTGCACACACACACACACACACACACACACACACACACACACACGCACACACTTGCCATGCATGCACTCTTACATACGTGCATGTATACATACACGCATAAACGCGTGTGCACACACACACACAAACAAACGCAACTCTGTCTCTGTCTCTGTCACTGTCTCTCTGTATCTGTCTCTGTCTGTCTGTCTGTCTTTCTCTCTCTCTCTCTCTCAGGTTTTGAGTTTCATGGGCTGTGAGGGTTATAATACTAATAGCCATGAAATTCAGGTCAAAGGACTTACGCAGTGAAAATCATAGTTAAAGTCTGCCATGCATTATATGGGGGGTGGGGGGGGGGGCCCTGTTGATGTTAACTCGTTCTGCAACCAGAGAGAGAGAGAGAGAAAAAAAAAAAGTCATCAGAATTATTTTGTAGCTAGCCTTGTGGTTATACATCACTGTAGTTTTGTTTTTATTTATTTATTTATTTTTGATAGAAGTTTTCACTCAGTTGGGACAGCATAAGTCAAGTGTGTGTGAGTGTGTGTGTGTGTGTGTGTGTGTGTGTGTGTGTGTGTGTGTGTGCAGGCAGTCTGGCAGGAAGGCCAGCTCTCAGCCTCATTGATTCCTTCCCCTTTACTATATATTATACCCCCTGCTCTCTTTTTTTTTGTGGTCCAGACTGTGTGTGTGTGTGTGTGTGTGTGTGTGTGTGTGTGTGTGTGCTTGCTTCCAGGTTGAGAAATGTATTCCTGTTGACAGTCATTATTGTCAGTTTACATGCACTTGGTTACATCCACCATAATTATGGTGTATGAACGAGAGAGAGAGAGAGAGGGTAGGAGGAGAGAGAGAGAGAGAGAGAGAGGGTAGGAGGAGAGAGAGAGAGAGAGAGAGGATAATGACCCAATGTGCAGGTCCTGTCTTGGGACTTGAAACACTCCAAAAAATCAAATGGTGGATTTCATTAAACTGAGGATGATGATGATGATGATGATGATGTGTGTGTGTTGCAG
>NC_134883.1:8987312-9009812 GCF_041734735.1 Babylonia areolata
CTCTTTTCCCCAGCTTTCATTGTTCACGTGTATATATATATATATATATAACTTATAAGCACACATGTATATTCTTTTTTTCTTTTTTTTCTTCTTTTGATTTCTGATGAAAAAGATTCAAAATTGAATTTTTATATGCACAGTTATATTGTTGTGGTTAACATTTTTTTTTGGGGGTGGGGGGTGGGGAACGGAGACTGTGTGTGATATGGTGTGTGTGTGTGTGTGTGTGTGCATACATGTGTGCACAGTAGGTTGTGCATGTGTGTGCGGGTGTGTGAGTCTCTGTGTGTGTGTGTGTGTGTGTAGTGTGTGTGTTGGGTGATTTTGGGGTTTGGGAGAGTATTTTGAAAATTGCGACATGGGTATACATACATACATACATATATGGGACTGGGAGCAACAAGGGAAAACATGTGTTCGTAATTATTCCCACCATAACAAAGAAAAAAGTTTGATTCGTTTATTTTGGTTTCAAACCTTAGGATGTAACAACAACTTCCATCGTTATTTTGTTGATAACCCGGGTTTGTCATGATTGGGTATTTCAGAAAGAAACTGGGTAAGGTACGCTTTGAGAATTTTCTTGGAGACGCATGTTTGTTGGTTGAAAGGGACATTTGTTGTGTGTGTGTGTGTGTGTGTGTGTTGTGTGTGTGTGTGTGTGTGTGTGTGTGTGTTGGTTTTTGAGGCAGGTACAGGGAGGGGGCAAGGCAGTGTGGGGATGTTTAATTTATTGTGTGTGTGTGTGTTTGACAGGGGTGGTTTTTTGGGGTTTTTTTTTTTTCAGTTTGTGATGGTGTTTTTTTGTGGTTACTTTGGATTTGGCACTTGCCTAGGCATGAGGCATTTGTCGTGAAAGGCATTGTTCTCTCTTTCACTGCTTTTTGCTGACTTGTGTGGTAACAACCAGATTCGATGGGGTTCGGTTCTGTCCGGCATATAACATAGCAACAGCAGCTTTGTCGTTGTGAAACGTAAGGCAAAACACGTGGGTGGCTTATGATGTACCAGCTGCAAAAGATGTACATTTTCATTGTTTTGTTGTTGTGGTTTTCTGTATTTAAAAACCATTAGAATGTACAACATATCTAATTGGAACAGTGTAGCAAAAGGTGGATATTTTCTTTTCTTTTTTTTTCCCTGAGAAAATCACGATACATCTGTTGTAGCAATAGGTGGATATTTTCTTTTCTTTTTTTTTTTTACCTGAGAAAACCATGATACATCTGTTGTAGCAAAAGGTGGATATTTTCTTTCCTTTTTTTTTTCCCTGAGAAAACCATGATACATCTGTTGTAGCAAAAGGTGGATATTTTCATTCCTTTTTTTTTCCCCTGAGAAAACCACGATACATCTGTTGTAGCAATAGGTGGATATTTTCTTTTCTTTTTTTTTCTTCAGAAAACCATGATACATCTGTTGTAGCAAAAGGTGGATATTTTCTCCTTTTTTTTTTCCCCTGAGAAAACCATGATACATCTGTTGTAGCAAAAGGTGAATATATTGTCTTTCCTTTTTTTTTTCCTGAGAAAACCATGATACATCTGTTGTAGCAAAAGGTGGATATTTTCTTTCCTTTTTTTTTTTCTCCTGAGAAAACCATGGTACATCTGTTGTAGCAAAAGGTGGATATTTTCTTCTCTTTTTTTTTTCCCCTGAGAAAAACATGATACATCTGTTGTAGCAAAAAGTGGATATTTTCTCTCTTTTTTTTCCTGAGAAAACCATGGTACATCTGTTGTAGCAAAAAGTGGATATTTTCTTCTTTTTTTTTCTCCTCAGAAAACCATGATACATCTGTTGTAGCAAAAAGTGGATATTTTCTCTTTTTTTTTTCCTGAGAAAACCATGATACATCTGTTGTAGCAAAAAGTGGATATTTTCTTTTTTTTTTTTCCTCAGAAAACCATGATACATCTGTTGTTGCAAAAGGTGGATATTTTCATTCCTTTTTTTTTCCCCCTGAGAAAACCATGATACATCTGTTGTAGCAAAAGGTGGATATTTTCTTTTCTTTTTTTTCTTCCTGAGAAAACCATGATACATCTGTTGTAGCAAAAGGTGGATATTTTCTTTTCTTTTTTTTTTCCTGAGAAAACCATGATACATCTGTTGTAGCAAAAGGTGGATATTTTCTTTTCTTTTTTTTCTTCCTGAGAAAACCATGATACATCTGTTGTAGCAAAAGGTGGATATTTTCTTTTCTTTTTTTTTTTCCTGAGAAAACCATGATACATCTGTTGTAGCAAAAGGTGGATATTTTCTTCTTTTTTTTCTCCTCAGAAAACCATGATACATCTGTTGTTGCAAAAGGTGGATATTTTCATTCCTTTTTTTTTCCCCCTGAGAAAACCATGATACATCTGTTGTAGCAAAAGGTGGATATTTTCTTTCCTTTTTTTTTCCTGAGAAAACCATGATACATCTGTTGTAGCAAAAGGTGGATATTTTCTTTTCTTTTTTTTTCCTGAGAAAACCATGATACATCTGTTGTAGCAAAAGGTGGATATTTTCTTTCCTTTTTTTTTCCTGAGAAAACCATGGTACATCTGTTGTAGCAAAAAGTGGATATTTTCTTCTTTTTTTTCTCCTGAGAAAACCATGATACATCTGTAGTAGCAAAAGGTGGATATTTTCTTTTCTTTTTTTCCTGAGAAAACCATGATACATCTGTTGTAGCAAAAGGTGGATATTTTCTTCTTCCTCTTTTTTTTTTTTTTTTTTTTTTTTCACCTGAGGCTTAAACAAACAAACAAACGTGTGATGGTTTGAAATAGCTTGTGTTTGATGTGCTCAGGCTGGGTTGTTGAAACTATGAGGAAACTGGTAAAACTACAAGAAAAGTTATTTAGGATGGAAATATTTTGTGATATAAAACTGGCAAAGTGGAGCCTGAATGTGCCGAGTTTCTCAGAAAGAGACACGAGATCACAGGATTCGAAACAAAGGAAATAGACATGAATAAATGAAGAAATAAATAGCACAGTTTTAATGGTGTGCATTGGTCTTCTTGTTGTTGTTCATCTTGCAAGTGTCAGGAGTTGTGAGAGCTAGAATGCTAAGTTTTTGCAATAGTGAACAAGGAAAATCAGTCTTTCTTTTTTTTTTTTTTTGTATTTTTCCTCTTCTTCTTTTGTTTGTTTGTTAGTAGTTGTTGTTGTTTTTTTTCCACTGAAAATCAAATGTACAACTTTTGTTGCTGGTGCTGCACCATACACTTTCTCACCTCCTGTCCAGGCTACTTGTACTGATTTAAGCTCCATGTGGTCTTCATAGAAATTCCGTTACTTTTGGTGATATGTTTACAGACAGGGAAACTTTTTTTCGGCCATTTACGGCATTAGAACCTTGAGTTGTTGGGGGTAATTAAAACATGGCGGGTTTTGAGTTTTGGTTGTTGGGGTCATTAGAACCTGGGGAGTTTGGGTTTTGGTTGTTGGGGTCATTAGAACCTGGGAGTTTGAGTTTTGGTTGTTGGGGTCATTAGAACCTGGGGAGTTTGAGTTTTGGTTGTTGGGGTCATTAGAACCTGGGGAGTTTGAGTTTTGGTTGTTGGGGTCATTAGAACTTGGGGAGTTTGAGTTTTGGTTGTTGGGGTCATTAGAACTTGGGGAGTTTGAGTTTTGGTTGTTTGGGTCATTAGAACCTGGGGAGTCTTGGTTTTAGTTGTTGGGGTCATTAGAACCTGGGGAGTTTGGGTTTTAGTTGTTGGGGTCATTAGAACATCAGGAGTTTAGGTTTTAGTTATTGGGGTCATTAGAACCTGGGGAGTCTGGGTTTTAGTTGTTGGGGTCATTATAGAACCTGAGGAGTTTAGGTTTTAGTTGTTGGGGTCATTAGAACCTGGGGAGTTTGGGTTTTAGTTGTTGGGGTCATTAGAACATCAGGAGTTTAGGTTTTAGTTATTGGGGTCATTAGAACCTGGGGAGTCTGGGTTTTAGTTGTTGGGGTCATTATAGAACCTGAGGAGTTTAGGTTTTAGTTGTTGGGGTCATTAGAACCTGGGGAGTTTGGGTTTTAGTTGTTGGGGTCATTAGAACATCGGGAGTTTAGGTTTTAGTTGTTAGGGTCATTAGAACCTGGGGAGTTTGGGTTTTAGTTGTTGGGGTCATTAGAACATCGGGAGTTTAGGTTTTAGTTGTTAGGGTCATTAGAACCTGGGGAGTCTGGGTTTTAGTTGTTGGGGTCATTAGAACATCAGGAGTTTAGGTTTTAGTTATTGGGGTCATTAGAACCTGGGGAGTCTGGGTTTTAGTTGTTGGGGTCATTATAGAACCTGGGGAGTTTAGGTTTTAGTTGTTGGGGTCATTAGAACCTGGGGAGTTTGGGTTTTAGTTGTTGGTGTCATTAGAACATCGGGAGTTTAGGTTTTAGTTGTTGGGGTTATTAGAACCTGGGGAGTCTGGGTTTTAGTTGTTGGGGTCATTAGAACATCAGGAGTTTAGGTTTTAGTTGTTGGGGTCATTAGAACCTGGGGAGTTTGGGTTTTAGTTGTTGGGGTCATTATAGAACCTGGGGAGTTTGGGTTTTAGTTGTTGGTGTCATTAGAACATCGGGAGTTTAGGTTTTAGTTATTGGGGTTATTAGAACCTGGGGAGTTTGGGTTTTAGTTGTTGGCATCATTAGAACCTGGGGAGTTTGGGTTTTAGTTGTTGGGGTCATTAGAACCTGGGGAGTCTGGGGTTTAGTTGTTGGGGTCATTAGAACATCGGGAGTTTAGGTTTTAGTTGTTGGGGTCATTAGAACATCAGGAGTTTAGGTTTTAGTTGTTGGGGTCATTAGAACCTGGGGAGTCTGGGTTTTAGTTGTTGGCATCATTATAACCTGGGGAATTTGGGTTCTAGTTCTTGGGGTCATTAGAACCCCTGGAGAGTGGGTTTTAGTTGTTGGGGTCATTAGAACTTGGGGAGTTTGCTTTTTAGTTGTTGGAGTCAGTAGAGGTGGAACCTGGGAAATCTGGGTTTTAGCTGTTGGAGTCATTAGAACCTGGGGAGTTTGGGTCATTAGAATTGTGGAGTTAGGGTTTGGGATTGGTGTTAGGGCCTTTGGAACATCAGCAAAAAATGGTAGCGTTTAGTGGACTTTCAGACACATGATGGTGGCCTTTGTAAGTTTCCTACAAAAACCAACAACAAGAAAAGAAAAAAAAGTGACACCACAAGGATATAGTGCTTGCCATGATAAGTGGCAGCTTATGGTAGTTTGCTTGGTAGGACTTTGTCTTGGTTCAGGAGAAAAGTGGATGTTGTGTGGACAAGAGTCAGTGTGGCTTCTGGTTCAGTGATGGGTGTTGCTTGCTTTGTATGTTTGTTGTTGTTGTTTTTGATTTGTTTTTGTTTTTTTGTTTTGTTTTTCATTGGTCAGAGTGTTTTTTGTTTTTTGTTTGTTTGTTTGTTTGTTTTGTTTCGTTTTGTGTTTTTTCTCTGTGGCTGGTTTCTGTCTCTTTGTGATTGACTCAGTCTCTTTCATTGTATCTCTGTCTTTCTCCCTCTGATCCATTCCCCAACTCTCCCTCTCTCCCTCCTCTCTCTCTCTCTCTCTCTCTCTCTCTCTCTCACAGTGTCTCTATTTGTCTTTTCTCTGGTTTGTTTTTTTGTGCCTGTTGTGTGCACAGACATTGTATGTTATTAATATTATATATTGGGAGAGAGTTTACAGTCAAGATTTCAACTTAATTTTTTATATTCAACCTACTCTTCTGATCACTTGAGTTAAACTTGAATGATACGTTGTTTTTTCTTCTTCTTCTTCTTCACCATGAGCACAAAAATGAAGTCATTGACAGTATTTACAACATGGCATTTGTGTTTTTGGCAAGCAGGCATTCAAAAACCACCACAACAAAAACAAAACAAATAAAACAACAACAACAACAAAAAAGCAAACATTTGACACCATTTACATTTTGCATTGTTTTGGTTTTTGGGTTTTGTTAAATCAGTTTTATTTGGTTCCACTTTTTCTGTTTGTTGTTGTTCATTGTTTCACCCTTTATGTGTTAGTTGGGTTTTGTGTGTGTGTGTGTGTGTGTGTGTGTGTGTGTGTGTGTGTGTGTGTGTGTTTTAATTTTTATATTTGATATAGATTTTAAAACTTGAGTTCATGAAAATTGTCTATAACTCATTAACTGTGATGTAATTTTTTGGCATCTGGCAATTTTTGTTTGTGTGTGTGGCGGGGGGGTTGGTGGGGCTGGAGGAGTTTGAAAGGTTATCAGTTGTCTGGCAGTTGTGTGCCAAAAGTAGAAAGACTTTGTGTGTGTGTGTGTGTCTGTGTGTGTGTCTGTGTGAGCGTGCGCTTGTGTTTGTATACATGTCTGTGTTGTTATGGTGTGCTAAGAAACAATAATTGTTGCAGTCTGAACCCTTTTTTTTGTGTTTTTTGTTGTTGTTGTTGTTTTCGAGTCAGTATACATTGATATATGTATAATATATATCCTGGTCTGTGTATGTGTGTGTGGTGTTTTGTTACATGTAGGCGATGAAGAAAACCCCCGTACACAACAGACTGGTATGTCTTACCTTTGTGCATGAGTTCTTTTCTTTGCTCTTACTGTTTGTTTGTTTGTTTTTTACCTTTTTTTTGTTACCTTTTTTTCGTTGTCAGTGTGTGTGTGTTTCTAAAACACCGTTCTTCAAGTCACAAAGTCCAGCTAACACTTGATGTCAAACTTTTTTTTTCTCTCTCTCTTTTTTTTTTTCTTTTCTAAGTATGTGGTGTAATTCTTATAACTCTGTGTGTGTGTGCGTGTGTATGTGTGTATGTGTGCCTGTGTGTGTTTGGTACATGTGTCTGCAAGCTTTCAGGCCATTTTGGCTGACTCGTTCGTTCGTTCGTTCATTCATTTTTTTGCAGCAGCGTCTTCATCATCACATCACTGAAGATTTTCCAGGGGGAATAATGTTGATGCTAAATAATAGTAATAATGATAATTTGATAACAGTGATAACAATTATAATACTGAATATGATGATAACGATAACAATAAGAAGAAAAAATAGTTCAGACCTTATAAAATTTTTATTTAGGATTTGAATGCACCGATTCTGTTCATGATGCGGTGATGAAACAAGTGTGGATTATTTTCATTTATTCAGTAACTTTTTTCTTTTTTTTCTTTTTTTCATGTTTTGAACTTTCTTGTATGTGAATGCAGAATAAATGATGTGATTGTGTTTCTTGATGTCTGTGACTAGCAGAAGAGAGTCAGTAAAGATCCTTGCAGGGGAGAGAAGAGCTTTTTTCAGGTTCATTACTTGATGCTGTTTATTTCATTTTGGCTGTTCAATTGGCAGTCAGTTGGGTTGGGATGATGAGCGTTGAGAAACAACCAGACTGCTTTTCAAGCATTTTCATTTATTTGAATGTTCATTTTGGTGGAATTGGCATCTCTTCTTTGGTAATGGCAGAAATCTTTTATGTTGAGAATATGTCATTTTTTGTTGTTATGTTGTTGTTGTTGTGTGTTTGTGCATGTGTGTGAGTGTGAGTGTGTTTGAATAAATACATATGTATAGATGTGTGTGTGTGTGTGTGTGTGTGTGTGTGCGTGTGTGTGTGTGTTTGTGTGTGTGTGTAGTACTGGCAGTATTACATTATACATGTTGGCATCACGCTTGTGCATGCACACATCACAATCAGAAGGCATGTGCATGAATGTGTAGATTTCCTGTTATTTCAGAGGCAGAATGGAAAGACAAAATAGGGTAGGAGATGGGGAGGGTGAGGAAGAGTGAGTGCTGCAGAGGAATGACAGAGAGAGAGAGAAACTGGAAAATCCAGAGGAAAGTTTTAAAACTTCTCTGAAACAATTGTGTCAGATAGATGGATAGATAGCTAGCTAAACAGAATAATGAATACAGGAATTAGTAGACAAATAAATAAATGATAAATTAGAGACTCCTTAACATCTACTGAGGTGAAGATGAAGTTGACTGCCAGATGCTGTCATATTTCATTCAGCTTTCTGGGCGGGGTGCCTGTGATCTTCAACCGCCTCTCCCTCTTCCCCCCCCCCCCCCCCCCCCCCCCCCCCCCCCCCCCCAAAAAAGCCTGTGAAAGCCAGCTTAGTGGATTTATAGCAGGCTGTGTATATATTCTACCCCTGGCAATAAGCCACCATGGCTGACACAGGAGCAGAATGTTTGCAGGGTGCGTGTCTCATTGAAGGTTTTTTTGGGGGGGGTTTTGGTGTCCCGTTCAGCGAGCTAGCAGAAGGAATATCTACAGCAAAATGTTAAGGGTTCTGACTGAGTGCAATGATTTGTGGGTGATTGTTATTTGGTTGTATTGGGGGTTTTAGGGTTATATCAGCAGTGAAAAATTAATCTTAGGGGTTGCAGCAGAATCTTTGTGCCTTTTATAATCTTCTATGTTGAGAAATGTTTCTGCTGCTACTGTGGAGGGAGGGTATAGGGGGCGAAAATGTACTGTGGAAATAGAGGTTTTTGGAGAAAAAAAAATTTTAAAGCTTTGAAAAAAATTATACTTGAATAAATAGAATAAAGAAAAGATTCTTAAACTTGCAGTTGGATGGAACACAGTGTTATTGTTATGCGCCATATTTTGTTTTGAAATGAAATAACTGTGGTAGTGTGAAAGGCTTCTTTCTTTCTTTTTTTCTTTTTATTATTATTATTTTTTTGAATGCTGTGACTAAAAGCAGTTGAATGTAGTTTATCCGTTATTGTTGATGTAAATATATATATATTTTTTTAAAATAGGATTTTGCTTTATTCTCTTTTGTTATTTTACAGAAATAACTAGTTTCTTTAGCTCTGCGATGAAGACAGGCTTGTTCGGGGAGCACGTTTCTTTGTCTTTGAAAAATTGAGCTCAGTTTTCCTTGGACTGCTCTGTGTCTGCCTGTGTGTGTGTGTGTGTGTGTGTGTGTCTGTCTGTCTGTCTGTCTCTCTGCCTCTATACATCCCTCCCTCTCTCTGTGATCTCTTTTAGGATTTGTAATAGAATCAGCATTTGTTTTTGAATTGGGTGGTTGGGGTTTTTGTGTGAGCACTTGAGAGGGCACACAATCCAAGGGACGTAAATGGTTGTACCTTTATTTCATTACGTTAACACAAGAGTTACTGGCCTGTGGTTACCCTTGGTATCACATCACTACTGATCAGAAAGAAGCCATGCAGACATCACAACATCACAAGAGGGGACACGTGCTGGCAACTCTGTATGCATGCATTCACATGCGCGCGCGCACACACACACACACACACACACACACACACACACACACCACACACTACACACACACACGCACACGCACACACACACACGTCTCTCTCTGTGACTCACATACACATGAGCATTCACGCATGCATGTGTGCACACAGACCCGCACATGTCACGCACACAAACATGCACAGACATGCATGTGCGTGCTCAAACACACACACACACACACACACACACACACACACACACACAGATTCCACTCAGAAAAGGACTTTCTTCATTATTACATCAAATTTTTACCAGAGAAACATCACACCCATTTATCCTGTGAGAGTGTGGTGGTTTTTTGTTGTTGTTTTTTTCTTCTTCTTCTTCTGGTGTTTCTTTTCTTTCTTTTTCATGTTTGTTCATTGTTGCATTTCTTTCTTTCTTTCCTTCTTTCAGCCTGTTCTCATTGGTTTCCTTCTTTTCTGTGTTTCTGTCTTTCTTTTTTCCTTTTTTTAAAATTTATTTTGTTCACTTTTTCTTTCTCCCTTTCCCCATTCTCTTTCCTTCACCCCCCCGCCCCCACCCCCAACTGCCTGCACTGTGTGAACTGAAGTGCGCTCACGGTTTGACATGAAGTGTATCACGCGTGTTCTGTGCACATATTCTGTGTGTGTGTGTTTGTGTGTACGTGTGTGTGTGTGTGTAAGCGCATGGGAAAGGTGGGAGTGTATTATAAGTGTGTGTGTGTGTGTGTGTGTTTAATTTTTCCTCATGGATTTTGTTGTTGTCTGTATTATATTTAATTAAAAGATAAGAATGTCTGGCTTGGTGGATCTTATTGAATTTTGTGATATGTGTTACAGTTATAATGAGAGAAATAGTGTGATGTGTGTTTATGTATGTTTGTGTGTGTATGTCATGTGTGCATGTATGCATTTGTGGGTGTTCGTGCATGCGTGCGTGCATACATGCATGTGGTGTGTGTGTGTATGTGTGTGTGTGTGTGTGTGTGTGTGTGCATGCATGCATGTATTTCAGTGTGTTACAGTGTGTATTTCATGTGCATGTGCACATGTGTGTACATCATGTGAATGTACATTTTATTTTAGTTGGTTTGCTTGCAGTCATTCATGTTGAGGCCATTCATACTCTTTGGTCAGTTTGAACGGTCTTGTTGACCATAGAAGTGAGAGTACATGTCACTATGTGATTATAAAATGCTCTCTCTCTCTCTCTCTCTCATTATATATGTGTGTGTGTGTGTGTAACATCTGCATTTTTTTTTTTTTTTAATCATATATCATTTAGATAATTCATTACAGCTTATATACTAAAAAAAACATCAACAGCCCAATTTTGCGACATACTCAGTGTGGTTGTGACGTACCTGTAATGACAGTTAAACCAGGTCGTGCAACTGTGACACCAAAAATTGTGAGTAATGATGTTGTGTATGTGTGTGTTTGTCTTTCAGTCGTCTGTTATTACGGCAGCAACAGTAAAAACTAAAAATATCCTGCGACAAAATACTGAGTCATTTGGTCTTCAGTTTAGTTAGTGGTATATATATATGTGTGTGTGTGTGTGTGTGTGTCATTCGCTGCTGTTTTTTTGACTTTCGGTATGATGATGAAATGAATGAATGATGGAGCTGTTCTTTATGGTCAACATACACACTTGTATGCACACACACCAGTGTTGCTCTCTCTCTCGACTGCCAGAACTGGTCAAGGGAGTGAACTCCACGCAACACACCCTGTTGTCCAGTCAGAGAAACCTTGCACGCGTTTAGCTCCCTTTCTATGAAATGCCCCGCCCCCCGGCCGCGTGGTTTGCTTTGCCACGTGCACTGCATCCCACGTCAGTGTGCTGTGATCCTTTGTCGTCTTCTTGTCAGACCACCACTGCAGTGTGCAGTGAACGGGGGAGGTTGTCTTTTTTCTTTTCTTTTTTTTTTTCAAACCTTTAAATACGTTTCTGATTGTAAAAGTGGGTGAGTGAAAGAGAGAGAGAGAGAGAGAGTGAGTGAAAGAAAGAGAGAGAGAGAGAGAGAGAGAGAGAGTGTGAGGCAGATAAAGTGTGTGTGTGTGTCTGCGTGTGTGTGTGTGTGTGTGTGTGAGTGTGTGTGTGTGTGTGTGTGTGTGTGCTCTTTTGATGAGAGAAATCGACTGCCAGAACTGGTCAAGGGAGTGAACTCCACGCAACACACCCTGTTGTCCAGTCAGAGAAACCTTGCACGCGTTTAGCTCCCTTTCTATGATGAGCAGTCAGTAGTACTGACTTGCAGAGAAGACGCGTAATGGTTTGAGTGAAAGGAGGAAGTGTGTCATTTTTAGTCTCTCTCCCTTTTTGTTGGCGTGTTCAGCAGCGTCTCCTGTCCTGTCCCTGTCCCTACCTGTCTTGTCCCTGTCCTGTCCCTGTCCCTGTCCCTCCCTGTCTTGTCCCTGTCCTGTCCCTGTCCCTCCCTGTCTTGTCCCTGTCCTGTCCCTGTCCCTCCCTGTCTTGTCCCTGTCCTGTCCCTCCCTGTCTTGTCCCTGTCCTGTCCCTGTCCCTCCCTGTCTTGTCCCTGTCCTGTCCCTGTCCCTCCCTGTCTTGTCCCTGTCCTGTCCCTGTCCCTCCCTGTCTTGTCCCTGTCCTGTCCCTCCCTGTCCTGTCCCTGTCCCTCCCTGTCTTGTCCCTGTCCTGTCCCTGTCCCTCCCTGTCTTGTCCCTGTCCTGTCCTTGTCCCTCCCTGTCTTGTCCCTGTCCTGTCCTTCCTACGTCCTTCACTGCTGATGGCCTGCCTGTCTCTCTCTCTGCCTCTTGTCTTTCACTCTTTATCTGTCTCTGTCTCACTCTCTGTCTGTCTTTCACTCTCTGTCTGTCTCTGTCTCTCACTCTCTGTCTGTCTCTGTCTTTCTCTCTGTCTCTGTCTTTCTCTCTGTCTCTGTCTTTCGCTCTCTGTCTGTCTCTTTTGTCTCTCCCTCCTCTATCTTTGTCTCTCACTCTTTGTCTCTGTCTGTCTGTCTGTCTGTCTCTCCCCCCCCCCCCTCTCTCTCTCTCTTGCTTGCCTTCTTTGGGTGTCTGTCTGTCTTCTCAATCTCCCCCTCCCCCACCACCACCACCCCACCTACCCCGCCACACACACACACACACACACACACACACACACACACACACACACACACACACACGCACTTCTGCTTCTTCCTCTTTCTCTCCCCATCCTCCTCTTGTTCGTATTATTCTTTCATCCTCATCCATCCTTACAAATTCAGGACTTCTCTTTTCCACACACACACACACAAAGAGGCATGCACATGCGCACCACGACACGCAGTCTCTCTGTCTGTCTCTCCGTCTCTCTCTCTCTCTCTCTCTCTAGCTCTCTCTCTCTCTCCCTCAATCTCTCTCTCTCTCTCTCTCTATCTCTCTAGCTCTAGCTCTTTCTCTCTCTCTATTTCTCTCTCTCAATCTCTCTCTCTCTCTCTCTCTATCTATCTATCTATCTAGCTTTCTCTCTCTAGCTCTTTCTCTCTCTCTCTCTAGCTCTCTCTCTCTCTCTCTCTCTCTCTCTCTCTCTCTCTCTCTCTCTAGCTCTCTCTCTCTCTCTCTCTAGCTCTTTCCCGAAGATTATTATGTCCTGAGTGCAGGGTTGCAAGAGAAAAGAAAGTGGGCTAAGAACGGAAGAGGAGGAGAAGGGTGAGGAGGTAGAGAAAGAGTGGAGCTATTCTTGGAATGACTCAAGTTATGAATGACAGGCAGACACTAAGACAGACAGACAGACAGACAGACAAACTGCCGGAGCCGGCAGAAGAAATAGGTGACCCTCTCACAGACTGACCCGTGTGGACAAGGGCGAGAGAGGAGGAGAGTGGGGAGAGAGAGAGAGTGTGTGTGTGTGTGAGAGGGGGCGGGGGGGGGGGGGGGGGTAGTAGCAGTAGAGCTGACGACGTGAACGTTTTACCATCTCCGTAGCATCACCGACTTTTTGAACTTAACTCTCTCCATACGAACGGCGAAAGAGACGACGTTAACAGCGTTTCACCCCAATTACCATCATCAAAATATTGCAAGCGGAAGGCTCTTATACTGAAGAGGTGAATGTTGACAAAGAATACCCCAATTCTGACGACGGAAGCTAAAGGTTGGGTCATTCAGACACCCACTGGACATCCGAGGGGTCTGTGTAGAGGAGAAGAAAGGACTGGCCGTACTGAGTGAGTTAAAGAAAAAGATGTCGCCTCCTGGAGAACAGGGGGAGGGGGGGGGGGGGGGGGTGATGTCAAAGGACATGGAATTTCTATCGACATGATGTTTATCGAAAACCTTTCGATTTATTTTGTTGTTGTTGTTTGAGCTTCCCAAACCACTGACGTAAATTCTAAATTTAGCGAAGATCTGATCTCCGTATTGTGTTTATGTATATCTCTTTAAGTCCTGCTGTCATGAAACATGAAAACAGTGTGTGTGTGTGTGTGGGGGGGGGGGGGGGGGGGGGGAGAACATGTGGTATGTTTTTGGCCGGGGGTGGGATGTCGGGGGGGGGGGGGGGGGTGTTATTGTTCATATAAATGTGGTGTGTGGGATAAATGAGGGGTGGGGGATATGTGTGGTTTTTTGTTTGTTTTTTGGTGGATTTTTTGTTTTTTGTGGGTTTTTTTTTTGGTTTGTTTGTTTGTTTTGATTGAAAAGGAATAAGCCTCTTCTGTACACTTTTATGATCACTTTAGAATAATAGTTGTTGTTTGTTTGTTTGTTTTTTTAAAGCAAGAACTGTTGATCCGAGTTAAGTCAAGATCTGATTTTTTAACAGTTGAGAAATAGTGTCTTTCTGAGGAAATTTGGTTCTTGAGGCTCACTGTAGGCAGTGGCTTTGTCAATGTGTGACATTGTTTTTAAAAAGATAATGATGATGATGATGATAATAATAATAATTATAAAGATTTAAAACCTCGCAGGTGGCGTAGGGGTGCGCATACCAGTTCTCACAAGCTAATTGTAATCCTAATCCGAAAGCATTGACCAGCATAATTGTACAGTGTAGACCTAGTCGTTCCTGCAGTTAGTAGGTCGCATGTTAATTCAGGGAGAATGGCGGTGTGCTGTTTTTTGTTTGTTTGTTTGTTTGTTTGTTTAGAGGTTGGTGAGTGCCCCGCGGGATGGGGGGAGATCACTTTACTTGTAACACAGGAATTGTCCGAGAGAGAGAGAGAGTGAGAGTGTATAATGTACGTACACAACAAACGTGCGGTTGTCTCGGAATGGTCCCCACACCATATCCCTCTCCTTCTCTCTCTCTCTCTCTGTCTCTCCTTCCCTTTCTCCCTCTCCCCCCCCCTTCCCCCTCTCTCTCTGTGTCTCTGTCTCTCTCTCTCCCCCCCTTCTCTCCCTCCACCTTCTCTCTCTCTCCCTCCCCTTCTCTCTCTGTCCCCCCCCCCTCTTCTCTCTCCCTCCCCCTTCTCTCTCTCTCTCTCCCCCTCCCCCCTTCTCTCTCTATCCCCTCCCCCTTCTCTCTCTTTCTCTCCCCCCTTCTGTCTCTCTCTCTCTGTCTCCCTCCCCCCTTCTTTCTCTCTCTCTCGCCTCCACATCACTGCACTCAGACAACACAACACAACACAGCACAACACAACACAACACAACACAGCACAACCTCACTCAAACCACGCAATCCTTGCTTTCGCGATCGTTCTGCATGGAGACGTTATGGACACAGTGGCATGTTGGGAGGGAGGAAGAGGAGGAGGAGGAAGAGGAGGAAGAGGAGCGATCTGGAGAGTTTCAGTTTCAGTTTCAGTAGCTCAAGGAGGCGTCACTGCGTTCGGACAAAACCATATACGCTACACCACATCTGCCAAGCAGATGCCTGACCAGCAGCGTAACCCAACGCGCTTAGTCAGGCCTTGGGAAAAAAAACAAAACAAAAAAAACAAAAAAAAACACAACCACACACACAAAAAACCAAAAAAAACAAAAACAAAAAAAAACAAAAAAAACGGGGGAATAAATAATAGATAAGCTTGCATAAATAAATAAATAAATAAATAATAATTATAATATAGAAAAAGGTAGTAGTAATAATATTAGTAATACTAATAAAATGATAATAATAAAACATAAATAAATAAATAAATAAGACAACAATGGTGATAAATAAGCAAATAAATGTAAAAAATGAAGACACACATTCACACATACACCCACACATGCATAACAGAAATGCACCAGACATGCAGTTTCACATATATGAAAGCACAGTCAAATACATATAAACGTACATGAGCTCCAACACACACACACACACACACACACGCATTACCGTGCACCTCCTCTACCCCCCTCCTCCACACACTCATTTCTAGTCTAAGTATCGCAGCTTCCACGGCACACACACACACACAAACACAAACACACACTCACAGAGATGAACACTTACTTGTACAAGCACATATGAAAGCACAGTCAAATACATATAAACGTACATGAGCTCCAACACACACACACACACACACACACATTACCTTGCACCTCCTCTACCCCCTCCTCCACACACTCATTTCTAGTCTACGTATCGCAGCTTCCACGGCACACACACACACACACACACAAACACACACTCACAGAGATGAACACTTACTTGTACAAGCACACACACATACGCCCATATCTCCCACCCCCAACTCCACACACGTACATACAAAGATATATATATATATATATATATATATATATATATATATATATATATATATATATATACACGTTCCAATATCCTGTTGCTCCCACAGTGTAGGCATGCATACACTCACATACCTCATCCTCTACCCCACCTCCCCCTGCACTCCCACCTCCCCTCACACACACACACACACACACACACACACACACACACACACACACGTACACATATCTCTCCTGACACTTGTGTACAGTTTCACTCTCGCGCATTCACAAACGCACTCAAAAGCACACATACACACAAACACACACAGCCGCCACTGACTGGCCGCAAGAGGGATGGGAAAAGATCTCTGATGCCAAGAACGTGGCGTCTAGTGTGTTGCTCGGTCTATTGTGTTTGGAAAGGCCCACAGAGACTCTGTTCCGTTTTGAAGAAATTTGCGCAATGTTGGTTTGGAAATGATGCCGATATTTGTTTGATTTGCAAAGCATCGTGCTCTACCTTTCATGTTAGATTTGCGGCCGCTCCCTCTCTCTGCTTCTATTTCTTTGAGGCGATCGATGGTGTGATGGCCTTGTACCTGTTCTTTTTGGTATTCTTTGACTTTTCTGAGGATTTCCGATTTTCCTAGATGTAGGCCGCTCGTTGGTGTTGCGTTACCAGCAAGTCTGTCAGCTCGCACATTTCCCTTAACACCTGCATGTCCCGGGCAGTATGACCATGTGAGTTTTTTAATCTGAAAGTTGCGCATTGCGTTATGCCACTCTGGGCTTCCCATTCCGTTTTCAATTTTCTGTATGAGGTTCATTGAGTCGGTTAGAATCATGGCATGTTGGTTTCCGGGCGTATGGAAGGACGATAGCCACTGGAGGGCATGTGTCACAGCTTCAACTTCCATCGTTAGGCTGGAGGTTGTGACTTTGTAGGCAGCATTCTCTTCCCAAATTGTTTTTCCATTTTGTTTCGCAGTGAATCCCCAGCCAGACTGATCTGGAGAGCGCAGTTGTAACGCAAACTGTCCGCAAAGCTGCCTCACCACCAACCACCACCACGGTTGGATGATTAGCAAATGGCCATTGCATGCGATTAGCACCTGTGGCGAGGAGGACGAGAGTGTGTGTGGGGGAGGGGGGGGGGGGGGGGGGAGTTTGGGGTGGGTGGGGGGGGGGGGGGGGCAGCCTGTTTTCTGGCATCCCCTTAAGTGTATTGGTGGTGCCAGACTTGTATGTGGAAGAGGGGGAATGTGTGTGTATCGGGGAGGAGGTGCTCGGAGGAGGTGAGGACAGAGGAGTAGGGATGTATGGGGGGATAGGGGCGGGGTGGGGGCAGAAGAGGTGTGTGTGTGTGGGGGGGGGTAGACTCTGGCCCTTGTGTTATTATCGTTTGCAGTATGGTAAGGCGGGAGGGAGAGAGAGAGAGAGGGGAGTGGAGGTGAGGTGAGGTGAGAGTGAGGTGTGCTGCGGGGAGGGGGGGGGGGGATATTGATTGATTCATTTGGGGCTTCTGGCGGTTATTAATCTCGGCTTCCAGGTATTGAACGGTATGTGTGTGTGTATGTGTGTATGTGTGTGTGTGTGTGTATGTATGTATGTATTCATGATGTATAGTAAGTAAGAATCGAGGGGGAGGGGGGTGTTTTGCTTTTTTTGTTGTTGTTGTTGTTCTCTCTTTTCATTTTATTTTATTTTATTTTTTATTATTTTTTTTATTTTTGGACGTGTCTGACAGATTATTAGCAGTTTTGATCGTAGATCTTTGTTTTCTCTCTCTCTCTCTCTCTCTCTCTCTCCCCGTCAGATTCAGTAAGTTTTTGTTCATACCAAGGCATTGCAATGAACTCCTAGTTGTCCTTGGTCAAAATAACTCATTGGACAGAATCGGGGGGGGGGGGGGGGGGGAGAAAAAAGGAATTCACCCGTAAAGAAGAGCCATCGCCAGTGGATTTCAGAGAAGCCAAGAAGAAGATGAAAATTATGTTTGGCAGGATGATTGCAGCAATTGAAAGGAAAATGGCAGTCGAAAGGAAAAAAAAACAAAAAAAAAAACAGGTATGATTACAGCGCAGATTGCTAGCAATCTAGGAGAATCGGCAGTTGAAAGGAACACACACCAAAACAAAAAAAAAGGAAAAAAGAAAAAAAAAAGATGATGACAGCTAGCAAAGTGAAAGGTAAATCAGGCGATGTCCAACACAGGTACAACAGCAAGGAAAACAACAATAAACAAACAAAAAAATAGCGTAGCGGCGCGAAGTCTAATCGATCCTGGCAGCCTATCTTACTTATATCAAACAAAAAAATAGCGTAGCGGCGCGAAGTCTAATCGATCCTGGCAGCCTATCTTACTTATATCGCTCAGTTTGTATCTACCTAGTGTCCTTAGACTTCGATCTTTCGTCGCCCCTCCCCCCGCCCCCTCCTAACTCTCACTCTTCCCCTTTCCCCCCACCCCACCCCCCTCTTCAATAGCAACACAGGTACAACAGCAAGGAAAACAAACAACAACAAACAAACAACAACAAAAAAAAAGCTCTGCGAAGTCTTATCGATCTTGACAGCCTTTCTATGTTATTGCTCAGTTTATATAGTCCTTAGACTTCGATCCCCCCCCCCCCAATATCCACCTCCCTCTTCATTAGCAAGCGAGCATCTAGCAGCCTGAGTGAAGTGTGGTGGTGGTGGTGGTGGTGGTGGGTGGTCCGTCCACACATTGATCATGGCAGGTCAACAGCATGATGACAGCAAAGAGTGGTAAGCTTTGATACATGTCTACATAGGAAGGAAACAGCGGTGATCTGTGTGTGGGTGAGTGGTGGGGGTGGGGTGGGGTGGGAGGTGGAGTGTGTGTATGTGAGAGAGAGAGAGAGTGTGTGTATGTGTGTGAGACTTAGAGAGAGAGAGAGTGTGTGTGTGTGAGAGAGAGAGAGAGAGAGAGAAAGAGAGTGTGTGTATGTGTGTGTGTAAGAGTGAGGGAGAGAGAGTGTGTGTCTGTGTGTGAGAGAGAGAGAGAGAGTGTGTGTGTGTGTAAGTGTGTGTGTGTGTGTGTGATCGATCTGCTATGGCAGTAGGAGCAGCAGGGACTCATCTGGTAGTGGTATGGGCTCGATTGGTGCTGCTGTCTTGTATTGGCCACGAGGGGGAGAGAGAGAGACAGGGGGGGTTGGGGGGTGAGGGGGAGAGAGAGAGACAGGGGGTGTTGGGGGGTGAGGGGGAGAGACAGGGGGGGGAGGGGGCAGGGCAGAAAGGGAGGTAGAGAGGGGGTGGGAGGAAGAGGGAGAGAGAGAGTGAGTGAAAGCTGGACGGGTATTAATTTGGGTCACCATGAGAGGGAAAGAGTTGGAGAAAGCTTTTGATGACTATTTATGTACCGCAGAAGCACAAGCAGAGAGAGAGAGACAGACAGAGAAAGAGAGAGTGAGACAGAGGGAAAAAGAAGAAGAAGAAGAGAGAGAGAGAGAGAGAGATTCTGAATCTGAATGAGAGAGGGAGAGAGAGAGAGCTCTTTGGATCAAACGCAAGATGATCGATTTGCTAAGTTAGCAGTTGCCTTGGGGGAAGGGGGTCGGGTGTGTGTGTGTGTGTGTGTGGGGGGGGGTGGGCAGAGTTGGGGTGAGGGGGTATTAGAGTGGGGAATGGGTGAGGGGGGGATAGGAGAGAGGGAGCAGAGGAGAAGAAGAAGAAGAAGAAGAGAGACTTTGAAAAGAAAGCAGCAGAGGACGACGAGAAACGTGATCGTCCCAGCGAAACTGTGGAAAGATGGGCCAGGGAGAATTGGAGAATTAGTGTGTGTGTGTGTGTGTGTGTTAGGGAGGAAGGTGAGAGCATGGGGGGTGGGGGGGAGAGAGAGAGAGAGAGAAAAAAAAAAGGAAGGCTTTGAGGTGCTTAATTGGGAACCCTGAGGGCAGCACACACCAGACTTGTAGTGGGGAAGTTGTTCATCGTCTGGCATCTCGGTAGCATTGAGGGAAAGGTGACTTGAGAGAAGAGGGTGGGAGATGGATGGGGTGGGGGTGAGTGGGTGGTAGAGAGAGAGAGGGGTTAGGGGGGGGGGGGGCCGGAGGGGGTTGGGGGCTAATGGAAAGGTGCAGTCGGTTTAGGTGTCAGCATCAAAGACCCTGCGTGGCTCTTTTGTTTGTTTGTTTGTTTGCTGGTGAAGAGGGAACTTGAGACGTACAGAGCTCGCTTGGTCAACGATAGGGAAACACACACACACACACACACACACACACACACACACATACGCGCGCGCTCGCGCGTAAACACACTCGCATACATAGATCGACACACAAACGCTCGCACGCACACACAAAACGTTACAGGTGGTGACACAGAACCAGAAGCAAAAATGGGTATTTCTCATTGGAAGAGAATTGTGAATAAAGAAGCAAAAAAGCAACAAACAAACACACACAAAAAAGTGATATAAAACTTAGAAAGCGTTTGTCTTCGCAGAACGTATGTGTGTTGGTGTTTGGTGTGTCACAATGCGTTTGGGTGGAGAGAGAGAGAGAGCGCGCGCGCGTTTATGTGTGTGTGTGTGTGTGTGTGTGTGAGCGAGCGTGAGCGTATGTGTGTGTGATTTCTGGAACCATCGTTGAAGACAATTACGAGTCAAGCAGAGCGATTCCAGCAAACTGATAGGAAATCAGGCTCGGTTCCGGCACACACTGGACACTTGGCCCAACGGAACAAGAGAGAGAGAGAGAGTGGGGGGGAGCCTTTAGATGCCGTATCGATCTCACAGCATTTCTATAGCCGCAATTTGTAGTCATCACATTTCGATCCCGCTCTGTCTCTCCCGCCACCACCCCTCCCCCCCCCGCACCCCTCCCCCCAAGCCCAACACACACACACACACAGTCGTTAGCCCGAAATGGAAGCAAGAAATAGCCGGGTGGCGAGCGACCTTTCAGAGGTTTACTGTCATTGATCAGACAGGTCAAACAGGAGAAAAAAACAAAACAAAAAAACCGGTCAACTTTTCTTCTTTTTTTTTGTTGATGCATATCTTGCTACTAACGACGGGGCAATGTCATCGATCGGCAGTGGCAGTGAGGGCAAGAAGACCCCAGTGGAGAAATTGTCGGGGTCCATCTGTGTCTTGTTGGCCATGGGGGAGAGAGAGAGGAGAGGAGGAAGACAACAACAGCAACAACATCAGCAACAACTACAACAACAACAACAACAAAACACAAACTTCCAGGGACATGTTTGGGTCACCAGGGAAAGGGTTGGAGAAAGTTTTTGATGTCTGTACTTAGCACAGAAACACACAGAGAGAGAGAGAGAGAGAGAGAGAGAGAGGGAAAGGTATGGCTGTAGAGATATAGAAAGAGTTTGAGAAAGCTTTTGATGTCTGTACGTAGCACAGAAACAGACAGAGAGAGGAGAGGGAGAGGTATAGATATATAGAGATATAGAAAGCGTTGTAGAAAGAGAGAGAGGAGCGGGAGAGGGAGGGGTATAGATATAGAGATATAGAAAGAGTTGGAGAAAGCTTTTGATGTCTGTGCGTAGCACAGAAACACACACACACACACACACACACACACACACACACACACACACACACACACACAGAGAGGTCTAGATATAGAGAAAAAGAAAGAGTTGGAGAAAGCTTTTCATGTCTATACGTAGCACAGAAACACACACACACACACACACACACACACACACACACACACACACACACACACACACACACACAGAAGTCTAGATATAGAGAGAGGCGGAAGGGAGAGAGAGAGACAGAGACACACAGAGAGAGAATGTTCGATTCGTCAGCAGTTGGCAGGAAGAGGCTCTAGGAGGGAGCACAGAGAGAGAGAGAGAAGAAGGAAGAAGAAGAGACTCTGAAAGAAAGCAGCCAGGGACGAGGAACGTGACTGCTGTCCCCCACTCCCAGGGATAGCCACCAGAAAGACGAGCTGTGGGGCCCGTTGAAAGGAGCCAAGAGAGAAAGCTTTGAGCTCCGTTAAAACAGGATACCTTGAGGGCAGCAGCAGCAGCAACAACAGCACGCGGCAGACTGGCAACAAGTTCTCTCTTCATGCATCGTCTGGCATGGGGTTTCTGGGTGGAGAGAGAGGGGGGGGGGGAATGGGAGAGAGAGGGAGGGAGGGAAGGAGAGAGACAGACAGAGGGGGGTGTGTGGGGGGGTGGGGGGGGGTCTAATGGAACTGGCAGTGGGCTGGCGGGTGTCAAACATCAAAAGTACCCGCGACTCCCATATATGTTTTGCTGGAGCAGAAGGGAGACGACACGTGCACACTTGGAAGCTGCTTGCATGGGGAGATGGATGGGGGGGATCTGAGGGGGTCGTGGGGGGAAGTGGAGGGGGGGGGGGTCGTGGGAGTTGGGGGGGTGGGGGGGGTAGGGATAGTACCTGGGGTATGGGATTTATAGCAAGGCAAGGAGATTCATTTCATGTCTCCCCGCACCCCGCCTGAGAAAGACACAGACACATGTTTACAGAAGGAGCAAAGGACACAAAGCGCCCGAGTTCCTGAAAAGCATCACGAACGAGAGCACCTTCTTCTTCTTCTTCTTCTGCGTTCACTCGTATGTACATGAGTGGGCTTTTACGTGTATGACCGTTTTTACCCCGCCATGTAGGCAGCCATACTTCGTTTTCGGGGGTGTGCATGCTGGCTATGTT
>NC_134883.1:9017312-9022312 GCF_041734735.1 Babylonia areolata
GTTTTGCAAGGAAATTGCGGTCAGTGTGTTATTGCTACAAATTAAGAACGGTATCGTGTTTGATTCTGCCAGAGATTGTCTGCTTTTGCCAACAAAACAAGCTTGTGTTTCATTTGATTATTCTTATTCTTTTATTTATTTATCTATTGTCCAAGAATATATTTTCGATTTTAAAAAGTAAACAGAAATGGAAAAAATTAATAGACAATGAGTTGGTATTCTTTTTGCTCCGAAGCAATACGTTTATCATACAAACAAACAAAAAGAAAAAGAAAAGAAAAAGAGAAAAAAGAAAAAGTCGATAAATAAAAAGATACATGAATAGATAAATAGGTCAGTCAACAAACAGTTAAAACAATCTTCCTGTTTACTCTAAGCCTGTTTTTTCAAGATAGGTTGTGGGTTTTTTTACGTGTTTCCCTCTTCAAAGTCTCTGTGTGTGTGTGTGTGTGTGTGTGTGTGTGTGTGTGTTGGCGCGCGAGCTCGTGCGTGATTGCGTGTTTAGCTGAATGCATGCGTGCATGTTTTGATGAAGCTGCTGTCAAAACACTCGTTCTCATGGGGAGAAAAAGAAAGAAAGAAGAAGAAAGTTGTCAGCGCAAGAAAGGCAAATGAATATGAAGAAAAGAGATAGGGTGGGTGTGAAAGGTACATGTAGGGGTGGATGTTCACTGAATAGGACGATGGGATTAGCAATATTTACGGATATTTTATTTTATTTGGATTAGGCTTAGCCCCTATCTGAAGGGTGGGGCGGGGGTGGGGTGGAGGTGTGGGGGGGGGGGGGGGGTAATAACATGGTAGAACAGTGAGGATAGCTGTATTTATTGAAATAGAACAGTATCAAAAATACATGTGTTTAGTAGAAATACAGTTTAACGTGAGTATTGTAACCTCAGTTGAAAAGATATTCAGTCGTCTCAACGCTTTGTAAATAAATGAACCACGGTAGACAGGTGTTTTTTATGGGTTTTTTTAAAAAAGATATATATTATTATTTCTTAGTAAATGGAATCTAAAACAGGGATTATGTCGCAGTTTCAAGTGAAACCAGTTTCATTCTTAGGTTTTGAAATGACAGGACAACAAAGCATAATAGATAGGTAGAAAGGTTGGTAGATGAACTGCAAACTAGATTTATTTATGAGATTAAGAAAGAAAGGAAAAAAAAAAGTGGTGGTAATATATCAAGACAAAAACAAACCTGTTTTTAAAAGGTAACTAGTTTGACAGCACACAAGCAAACAAAAGAAAAGTGTTAAAAAAAAAAAAAAAAAAAAATGATTATGAGGGGGGAAGAAATGGTAGTGGCTAGAATTTGAATACAAAAGTAAAACTAGATTCACTAACCCCCCCCCCCCCACACACACACACACACACACACTCTCTCATCCCTCCCGCATGCCCGGCCCATCTCCCCCCACCTCCACACACACACACACACACACACAAAAATGTGGTACAACATTGGAATGTAAAAGCAAACAACACTCTTAACACTATTCAGCCACCGACCTTTACCCCCCCCCCCCCCCCCTCCCACCACTCCAACGCTCCCAGCCTACCCGAAAGAAAAAGCGACAAAATGGGAAAGTGACTTTGGGGTCGTTAATACTACACGCCTGCTGGAACAACTCGACCTTTAGAGCTACACTCAGATAGTCGTTAGAACCCCCCCCCCCCTTCCCAACGTTTCGATCCCTCAAGTGCTGAGCTGGGGAATACAACATCAGACAAATGAAGATTCAGACAAAATTACAACAACAACAACAGTGCTGAACAAAACAACAGTGGTTATAGTTGTAGTAGTGTTTTAAGTAATGATAATGGTGATGATGATGATGATGATAAATGATTATGATAAATGATGAAGATGATAATGATGATAAAGGGGGAATGATGCCAAATTAGATTAATTAACACAGCGCAACAGTACAGAGCACAAAAGGGAAAACCACGGCACAGCATAACAACAACAACAACAACAACAACAACAACAACACACACACACACACACACACACACACACACACACACAGAGAGAGAGAGAGAGAGAGCAGCAGCATCACCAGCATTCTTTCTTCCTTTCTTACCTTGAGGTCGGTCCAAGTCAAGCTCAAACTTCTACAGTTGCACCAGCACTTAGTAGTAGTAGGAGAAGTAGTAGTAGTAGTAGTAGTAGCAGCAAGTTTTGTTGTTGTTGTTGTCGTTGTTGTTGTTGTTGTTGTTTATCCTCCCTCGAAAGACTTTGGCACGGAGGAGGAAGAGAAGGAGGAATATGCTCTCTGTTTATCCTTCCTTCCTTCCTACCTTCCTTCCCATGTGAAACACTGGGCACTTGTTTTCTTCTTGAAGCACGTGCCGTCACGAGAAGAGGTATCTTTAGCCATCGATTGTTGGTGGGGTTGTTTTTGTTTGTTTGTTTGTTTGTTTGTTTTTTTTGGTTTCTGTCAGGCTGTCAGCAAGCTGTCTCCTGTCGTTCCCTGCGTGTGTGTGTGTGTGTGTGTGGTGTTTTGTGTGTCTGTGTGTGTGTCTCGCGCCGCTGTCAAGTTTCACCCCCACGTCGCGCGCGCGCGCGCGAGAATGAGAGAGATATATACAGAGAGAGAGAGAGAGAGAGAGGGGTGTGGGGGAAGGTGGGTGTGGCTTAAGGGAAGAGTTGGAGTGCGGCCTGGGGGTGGGTGGGAGGGAGGTAGGGAGTAGCTGTAGGGCTGCCTGTACAAATATGTCGAAATCTGGTTTGTTTGTTTGTTTGTTTTTTGGGTTTTTTTTTTAATAGTAAAAATCTTATTTCCTTAGTTCTTATGTTCTTGTTCTTATTGTCTGTTGGCTTTTTATTTTTTAATCCTTTTTTTTTTTTTTTTAATGGGTGCCTGTCTTTCCTCTTTCTTCCTCCCCCCCCCCAACCCCCCACCCCGTCCACTCCACTCCCTTCTTTCTCGTCCTTTTTCCTTCTTTCCCACTCTGCCATCATCCTTTTCTGGGTTTTTTTTGTTTGTTTGCTTGTTTTTGTTTTTTTGTCTGTCATTTTTTAATCTCGGTTTGTTTTTTTGTTGTTGTTTTTTTCCCTTGTTTATTCGTTCATTTCTTTTTCCGTGTCTGTCTGTTTTTGTTTTTGTTGGTTGTTTTTTTTTTTTTTGTTTTTTTCTACTCTTTGGTTGACTTTTTTTTTCTGGCGTTAGATTTACTCACAACTTCCTTTGTTTGTTATTATTATTATCATTATTTGTTGTCGTTGGAGACGTTATTTTATTTTATTTTATTTTTGCGGTCTTTTTCGTGTGTGTGTGTGTGTGTGTGTGCGCGCGTGTGTGTGTGCTAAAGTGTCGTCCATATGTTGAATAACAAAAAATACTAAATAAATAGATACATTGATAATGAATGAATGAATAAATAACTTTTTTTTTTTTTTTTTTTTTTTTTGCGTCAGTTTGATATTATTATCTTTCCCTCTCCCCCTCTTTTTCTCTCTTTATCTTTGTCTTCTCTCCCAGCTTTTATGGATGATATCTGTCCATCTTTCGCCACATTTCGATTATGATCATCATCACACTGGGAAAAAAAAGAAAAAGAAATAAAATAAACAATTGAATAAACAAATAAACCGATTAATAAAAATCCGAGCGCACAGATTTATATTGATTGTAATGGAGAGATTAAAAAAAATAATAATAATAAAAATAAAAAGTTCACTGCTTCAGATACAAGTAATAACAGCCAAGAACCAGTCATGTGTTTCACAAGTGTCACACCACACAAGTATTTATGATTATGCACACAGAGTCGCAGTGGTTGTTGTTGAGCCCCCCCACCCCCACCCCCCATCCCCCCACGCCCCTCCGCCCCCCTCCTTCTCCAGGGAAAAGAAGAAGAAGACGACGACGATGTAGGAAGAGTAATAATAAACACAAGAACAGCACTGCACAGTACACGTGTAGAAAGTCGTAGTAGCAGCAATGCAAGTTGTGTTTGTTGTGCTGTACGTGAGTGTGTGTGTGTGTGTGTGTGTGTTTTCGTTGCGGCGCGTATCGATAGCGTTTCAGAGGTTGTCGGATGGAAGGGAGAGAGAGAGCGAGGGGAAGGGGGTGGTAGGGGGCGGAGGGGCGTGGAAGGGGCGGGCTGCTTGCTAGTGCTATGTGCAAGCTATAGCTAAATAGCACGCGCGTGGTGTGTGGAGACTAACTAGAAGTAGTACTTGCCGACATGGGCTTTGGCTCTGGTCTGTCTGTCTGTCTGTCTGCCTGGCGTGCGTTCATACATACATACATACATACATACATACATGTATGAAAAAAAAAGGGTTTGTTTTCTTTTTTTTTTTTTTTTAATCGAAGGATGTCCGAAATAATGACGGCTGCTTTTGGGTAACCCACTGGTCTCACACTGATTGCACAAACGACTTTTTTTTCTTTTCTTTTTTTTAAGCGCACGTGCACCATGTACAACCGGTAAAGAAAAAAATCCGTTTAAAAAAAATCGATATTTTAGACAATATAATATATATATATATATATATATATATAGAGAGAGAGAGAGAGAGAGAGAGTTAATCAGTCGTTCATAAGTGATAGCTGTGGGATTTTTCATTTGTATAAACAACAACAACAACAACAAAATTGCAAGAAAGCACTTCTGATGCTGATCGAAGATGAGCGAGCGAGCGGTGTGTTCATTCCATTGGATTGCCGAAAAGACTAGCTGTTCAACTCAATTGTGCTTCAACCCTTCAGACAGAAAACTTGTGAAGGTTTCCCCCATGAGGTGGTCTTTGGTTTTAAATAATCTTTAATTATTCAACAATACACATGATTGCAATGCAATGAATGACAAAAAAAGGAGCATCAACAAGCTTAAAGCTTATACTGTGCTCACAACGTTGCACTTCAGTTTTATCATGACGGCTGATGAACCGTAATATGAATTGTATCGAATAACATTCATAAACAGTAAGTAATGAAATAATGAAATAAAACAAATAAACAAACAGTACATAATATAGT
>NC_134883.1:9024812-9029812 GCF_041734735.1 Babylonia areolata
TTGTTTATCACATGGGAGAGGAAGGAAGTGTGTGTTGAGAGTGTATGTGTGTGTGTGTGTTGAGTGTGAGAGAGGAAGTGTGTGTGTGTGTGTGTGTTGAGAGAGAAAGAGAAAGAGAGTGTGTTGAGAGATATATAGAAGAAAGAGAGTGTGTTGAGAGATATATAGAGAGAGAGTGTGTGTGTGTGTGTGTGTTGAGAGAGAGAGAGAGTGTGTGTGTGTGTTGAGTGTGAGAGGGGGAGGGGGAGAGAGAGTGTGTGTGTGTGTGTGTGTTGAGAGCGAGTGTGTGTGTGTGTGTGTCAGTGTGTGTGTGTGTGAACCTGGTTGGTGATTGCGTTGTTTTGTGGACAGAATCCATATCTTGAAATAATGATGATGACAGTGATGTCTATGATGCTAAATGCTGGTCAGCATCTTGTGGGACTGAATAGTGATTACCAGCGGGAAGTATGGCCTGTTGTTTTTTTGGTGTTCGTTCTTTTTTGGGGGGGATGGCGGAGTCTGCTGTGTGTGTGTCTGTGTCTATGTTTGCATGTGCTCGCGCGCGCGTCGTGCACGTTGTGTGTGCATATGTTGCTGGTGTGGATTTGTCTGTGTTGGCAACTAGGAGAGAGAGACAGACAGACAGAGAGGGAGAGAACAGTAACAAACAGGTTGCTGTCATAGCACGACGGAAAGAGCAAGGTGGTTTGGTGTTTGGGGGGTGGGATGTCGGTAGGTATATATATAGTGGTGATGTCTTTTGGCTGCAAGCATTCATACAATCACAGAACGTACAGTAAACTAACTCTCTCTCTCTCTCTTCCTCTCTCGCTCTCTTCCTCTCTCTTCCACTCTCTGTCTCTCCCCCTTCTCTCTCTCCTCTCTCTCTCCCTCTCTCTGTCTCATTCTCTCTCCCTCTGTCTCTATCTCTCTATCTCTCCCCCTCTCTCTCTTTCTCTCCTCTCTCTCTCCCTCTCTCTGTCTCTCCTCTCTCTCTCCCTCTCCTCTCTCTCTCCCTCTCTCTGTCTCTCTGTCTCTCTCCCTCTCTCTGTCTCTCCTCTCTCTCCCTCTCTCTGTCTCTCCTCTCTCTCCCTCTCTCTGTCTCTCTGTCTCTCTCCCTCTCTCTGTCTCTCCTCTCTCTCCCTCTCTCTGTCTGTCCTCTCTCTCTCCCTCTCTCTGCCTCTCTCTCTATATATATCTCCTTCTCTCTCCCTCTCTGTCTCTCTCTCCCTCTGTCTCTCTCTCTCTCTCTGTGTCTCTCCTCTCTCTTTCCCTCTCTCTGTCTCTCCTCTCTCTCTCCCTCTCTCTGTCTCTCTATATATATCTCCTTCTCTCTCCCTCTCTGTCTCTCTCTCCCTCTGTCTGTCTGTCTGTCTCCCTCTCTCTCTCCCTCTCTCTTCCTATCCCTCCCTCGCTGTGTCTTTCTACTAGCACCGTCTCTGATACAGTTTCTGGCAGCGTTCCTCCTCCCATCCGCCACCCACCTCTCCTCCCCTTTCCACCCTGTTCCCAACCACAACCACCCCGACCACCATTCCAACTGCACGTGCGCGTATGCACGCTCAGTGTCGCGCGCCACAGAGCCACAGTCACACACAGACGCACACACACGCACCTGCGCACATCTTTCTATACATCACTCGCGTCACTACGCTTTTTTTTGTGTGCGTGTGTTGTTGTATTTCATTTATTGAACGAGTAATTTCACTTAGTGCACACATACACACACACACACACACACACACACACACACACAGACGCACACACGCACCTGCGCACATCTTTCTATACATCACTCGCGTCACTACGCTTTTTTTGGGGGGGGCGTGTGTTGTTGTATTTCATTTATTGAACGAGTAATTTCACATAGTGCACACACACACACACACACACACACACACACACACACACACACACACACACACACACACACGCACGCACCTGCGCACATCTTTCTATACATCACTCGCGTCACTACGTTTTTTTGTTGTTGTTGTTGTATTTCATTTGTTGAACGAGTAATTTCACTTAGTGCACACACACACACACACACACACACACACACACACACACACACACACACACAGAGAGAGAGAGAGCGAGCGAACGAATGAACATTTTTATTCAATAAAGGCCCCTCATGAAGGGGATCAGAGAGAGAGAGCCCAAACTGCCTGCCGCCCTCCAATCTTGCCCCAACCACCACCCCTGACATGATGTGCGCGCATGCACGTGCATCCCTTTCGCACGTGCACACGCACACCGCAGCCATCGCCGCACCTTTGCATTTCATTATAATTATAGTATTGTAAGTAGTAGCTCCGCAATTTGGCACACGCTGGCAAACCAGTTCAGCAAACTTCACGTGTTGCACACACACACACACACACACACACACACAAAGAGAGGTGTGTGTCTGTTTTAATGCGGATGTCAATACCAGAGGCAAAGACAGAAGTATACTTGGATATAATATCTATCATGAAGTCCACTGCTCACGACGTCACAAGGTTTGTTCGTCTTCCAAGATGGGGCCGATGAATGAGAAGTTGGCATGTATGTATGTGTGTGTGTGTGTATGTATGTCTTTTATGTATTTGTATACCTTGCGTATTGATAGTGAGTAAATGTGTGTGTGTGTGTTTTGTTTTGTGTCTTTTTTTTTGGGAGGGGGGGGGGGGGGCGCGGGGGGGGGGGGGGGGGGGGGGGGGGGGGGGGATTTTGTGTGTGTGTGTGTGTGTATTTTCGATTGTGGGTGGTCGCGTAAGGGTATGTGGTGGTGGGTGTGCGTGAGTGCGCGCGCGCGCGCGTGTGTGTTTGCGACCGTGCGTGCGAGTGTTTGTGTGCGCGTGCGTGTGTGTGTGTTGCTGTTGTTAGTTTTGCCGAAATGTTCGATCATTCTTGCCTTAATAGCTGAAAAAGTAACTGGATTGCATGACGTCATTGGCATTGCAAACACACACTTACGTACGCGCATGCGCACCATACACACACACACACACACACACACACACACACACACACACACAGAGATTTGGGGGAAAAACAAATGCAGATGACAACTGAACAACCCATCCTGTATTGAAAAACCAGCAGTGTAAAGAGAAATGAAGGAACGAATAAATGGAAATGATACGGGGGTAAAAAAAAAAAGACGAAAAAAAAAAGAAGTATATATTGGGGGAGATAGAGAAATTCTATTTAACCTTGGTATTCATATATGCATTTGTACATGCTTATTTTTTCCTCACTCAGCCCCGAGGGAGAGAGAGAGGCACAGAGAGAGAGAAGAGGTGTGGAGGTTGGGAAGCGGCACAGGATTGTAGGAACAGAAAAAGGTTAATGAATACCTTCCGGAATTACTGGGGGGGTTCTGGTTTCGGGTTTTCACTTATGTGGCTGGCTGGGGTTTTGGTGTTGTTGTTTTTTTGTGTGTGTGTGTGTTGTTGTTGTTTTGTTTTGTTTGTTTGTTGTTGTTGTTGTTGGTTTTTTTATTATTGATATTTGTATTTATTGTTATTGTTGTTTTATTAGTTGTTGTTTTTTAGTGTATGTGTGTGTGTTCGGGGGTGGGGGGGAAGGCTTAGGATGATGCTAAAAAATGTTAAAGTGTTGAGAGATGTGTCTTTGGAGAGAGCCGTTTGATTCAGAAAGTATGAAGTTAGGGGGAGGTTGTTTTTTTTAAAAAACGCCGTGGATTAAAAACAGCTGTGTTGACTGTCAGCCAGCCAGTTCGGACGACAGGGAGGCAGGCCTTCGTGTGGATGTGGGTGCGTGCGTGCGAGTCAGTGTGTGTATTATTATTATTATTTTTTTTTTTAAATAAACATTTTTATTCAAGTTTAACATTTAATGAATGCATACATACATAGAGGCGGACATACAAAAATTGTATTTGCAATTATCAATAATATTATTTGTTATTATACATTATTTAAACTATAAAGCAGGAAAACAACAACACAACATTGTTTTTATACAGACAAAAAAACCCAACACAAATAAAGTCATATGCACTGCATAAAAAAAAGTAAATAAATGAAAGGAAAATAATCAGTGTGTGTATTTGTCTGTGTGTTGTAAATGATGATGATACCGGGACCGAATTAAGGGAAGTGGATGGTTGTGTGTGTGTGTGTGTGTGTGTGTGTGGAGAGAGAGAGAGGGGGGGGGGGGGGGGGGTTTGAGGAGACAAGGGGTAGATGTCAGCATGGTGGTGGTAGGAACGAGTGGGAACAAAACTTAGTTTGGATCGGATCAAAAACGTTGGCTTGATGAGCAGTGGATTAGAAAGAAACCTGAGAACGATTTTTTTTTTTTTTCCTTTTTCAGAGGAACTGCTAGAGCAGATCACAAGAGAAGGGAAGTACAAATCAGATTAGAGAAGGGACTTTGATAGATGGATGGAGGGATGGGAGAGTGAGGGGAAAAAGAGACAGGAACACAGAGAGAGAGGGGGGGGGGGGGGTGTCTATATATATATATATATATATATATATATTTATTTATTTTTTTATTTTTTTATTTTTTCCGAATTCGCAGAGAGAGGGAGCGGGGGAGGAGAGGGGGCTTAATGATTGGGAGGGGGTGGGGAGAGGGAGGGGGATCGGAGGTGGGGGGGTATGGGGTTGACGAGAGAGAAAAAAAAAAAGGAGACAGAGGGATGGACTCGATTAATGACGATGTGAAATCTTATTCTAAAACGGGCATTGGGTTATTTTGATATCAGGGGGCCGAATGGAGAGTGATGACAGGCACAGAAAGTCTGTCCAGAGAGAAGGGAGGTAATTTTGAGCAATGCACGAGGTCCCAGTTCCTTCCCGTGATGCCCAGTGATTGCAAAACACACACACGCACGCGCGCGCACCTCTCTCTCTCTCTCTCTCTCTCTCTCTCTCTCTCTCTCTTTGTCTTCCTTTTTCTTCATGTCCAATTTTGGTGTATGTGTTTTCAAACCACAAAGTCAAGCATTTGTTCGCCAAGCGATTTGTCAGTTGTGTCAGAGTTGGTTTTTTTTG
>NC_134883.1:9037312-9044812 GCF_041734735.1 Babylonia areolata
GATAAGAACGATCTTTAGCTCAAACATTTTGAGCAAACAGGAGCCCCGAGAAGCTTCGATGTTTCACGATCTTTTGCTCAAACTCAAACATTCCGAGCAAAGAGGACTCGACAAGCTTCGATGTTTCTTCATTAGGCAAAAACCCTTCCCCCTAATCCCTCACTGAACAGCATTCATTTGTGATGTCGGCAGCGGCTTTTTTTCTTCTTTTTTTTTTCTTTCTCAGGGACAAGAGGGGGTGGGGGTAGGGGGGGGGGGGGGGTTGGAGAGAGAGAGAGAGAGTGTGTGTGTGTGCATTGGCAGATTGACTGGCCAGTTCTAATTCTTTACTTATTTTAGAAATCGTCTGTTCAAAGGCTGGAATGGATGGGTAAATTGGTCAGTGGATGGGTGGGTGGTTGGGAGGGTTACGAGGAGGGAATGGGGGTGGGGGGTGGGAGGTGGGAGGGGGTGGCTGAGCTGCTGGGGAGATTGACAATGTGATTGAAAGAGGAGAGAGTCCATGGAAAGGGCGCTAGCAGCAACGGGATTTTGGTTTGTATATTTATTTATTTATTCATTTATAATGTATTTATTTGTTTGTTTATGTATTTTTACATGGAAGTATAGAGAGAGAGAGGCAGAAATAGCTAATAATTATAATAGTGGGTTGTGGGAGGGGTGATTGGATGGGGGAGGGTGGGTGGTGTGAGGGGCTGCAGGGTTAAGAGGACGGGGTTTTTTTTTTTGTTGTTGTTTTTTTATATAACATGGTTGAACTGAACGCGGGGAAAAGCAAGATGGAGGGGGCGCAAGCAGAGCTCTACAGATTTGAAAATTAAAAAAAAAATCCTATAAGGACAGTAAAGAGAGAGATAGAGAGACCGACAGACAGACAGACATCGATGGCTGATAATTATGATAACGGTGGATTTATAGGGTTGAGGATATGGGCAAGTGTGAAAGGGGTGGATGGTGGATATGGGATAGGATCTGTTGTGTGATAGGGAGGAGAAAGGCAGACAGACATCGATGGCTGATAATTATGATAACGGTGGATTTACAGGGTTGAGGATGATGGGCAAGTGTGAAAGGGGTGGATGGTGGATATGGGATAGGGGCTGTTGTGTGATAGGGAGGAGAAAGGCAGACAGACATCGATGGCTGATAACTATGATAACGGTGGATTTATAGGGTTGAGGATATGGGCAAGTGTGAAAGGGGTGAATGGTGGATATGGGATAGGGGCTGTTGTGTGATATGGAGGAGAAAGGCAGACAGACATCGATGGCTGATAACTATGATAACGGTGGATTTATAGGGTTGAGGATGATGGGCAAGTGTGAAAGGAGTGGATGGTGGATATGGGATAGGATCTGTTGTGTGATATGGAGGAGAAAGGCAGACAGACATCGATGGCTGATAACTATGATAACGGTGGATTTACAGGGTTGAGGATGATGGGCAAGTGTGAAAGGGGTGGATGGTGGATATGGGATAGGGGCTGTTGTGTGATAGGGAGGAGAAAGGCAGACAGACATCGATGGCAAATATAATGTGGAGTTGAGCACGGTTGAAGTTGGTGTTAGAGGTATCCATGATGGCGTCGCTGAAGCTGAACGAGTATTGCAAAAAGCCGCCGAAACCTACCATGTAGGCTCTATATGTACACAGGGCTGCGGTGCATGCTGGGAGGTCGCGCGCCCAACGACGTAGGCTGGACGTTGGTCACTTGACGACGTAGGCTGGACGTTGGTCTCTTGACGACGTAGGCTGGACGTTGGTCACTTGACGACGTAGGCTGGACGTTGGTCTCTTGACGACGTAGGCTGGACGTTGGTCACTTGACGACGTAGGCTGGACGTTGGTCACTTGACGACGTAGGCTGGACGTTGGTCACTTGACGACGTAGGCTGGACGTTGGTCTCTTGCCCTACAGCACAGCGCGGGCGGCGATCCTCGCTCGCGGGCAGCCTATCGCGAAGTTTTCCCTTGTTATACAAGACTCGGTGGAAGAGAGAGTATTGCAAATACCCATGTGTGTAAGCCATTGCACAGTAGTGCAGAAATTATAATTTTATGTCGTTACAGTTTAAAAAATTTCAATTGTATTGGGTTGAGGATGGGTAAGTGTGAAAGGGGTGGGCATGGGATAGTGGCTGTTGGGTGGTAGTGATAGGGAGGGATAAGTGAGTGGGGGTAGTTGAGGAGAGAGAGAGAGGATGGGTTGGTGTTCCTAACAAGATGGAGGGCCGGGTGAAGAAGAGGAGGAAGTAAGAGAGCAGCGCATCAACATGATTTTCTCCCCACCCCCACCCCCCACCCTTTTTTTCCCCCCCTTCTTTTTTTTTTCTCCTCTCTTTTTGCCTTCTCTCTCCCTTTCTCTCCCACGGGGACAGTTGAGAGAGAAAGAGGAACAGAGAGAGAGAGAAGAGAGACGGGGAAAGGACGAAGAGACGTGAGGCTGAAGGTGTCTTGTATGTGTGTGGGAAGGGATAATAAAATTGGGGAAAGGGAACTGGGTTGACAAGAATTGGTTGGGGTGGGGGGTGGGGGTGGTGGGGGGAGAGAGGGTAGAGGGTGAGGGTAGCGTGACAGGGAGATAGAGGAGGGAAAGAGGGGGTGGGGGTGGTGGGGGGAGAGAGGGTGAGGGTAGCGTGACAAGGAAGATAGAGGAGGGAAAGAGGGGTGGGGGTGGTGGGGGGAGAGAGGTTAGAGGGTGAGGGTAGCGTGACAGGGAGATAGAGGAGGAAAAGAGGGGGTGAGGGTGGGGGTGTTGTTGGAGGAAAGGGGGATAGGGGGAGACAAGAGGCAGAGAACGTAGGATTTCTGGTGATTGGATAGGAGGTGTGTTGTGGGTGCGTGTGTGTGTGTGGGTGGGTGTGTGTGTGGGTGGGTGGAGTTAGAAGAAAGGGGGAGATAAGAGGAGACGTCCTGACCCCGGTACAGTGCCGGTACTTGGCAGGCTGGAGGGGGCGTGGGGGGGCGGGGGGTGTTTTATTAGTCTGAGACGGGCGGAACGATGCCCGGGCTGGCCCAAGGTCACGAGGGGGGACAGGTAGGGGAGGGGGAGGGGGGGTTGGGAAGGGGGAGGAGAAGAAGGGGGTGGGGAATTGGTGGTGAGGGGGTTGGGGGGGGGGGGGGCTGCTGGATTGGAATCGTTGTTGTGGTGGCCAGTTTATCAAGTCCGCGAACTCGGCAGTCGATACGCTTTTTCTTTCTTTTCCTTTGATTTAAAAAACAAACAAACAAAAAAGAACAACTCTCTGTGTATGTCTCTCTTTTCTGTCTCTTTCTTTCCAACTGTCTGTTTCTGTCTGTCTTTCTCTGTCCGTCCGTCTGTCTCTGTCTCTCTCTCTCCCCTTCTCTACCCCCCTCTCTCTCTCTCTCCCCCAATATGTATCTCTCTCTCTCTCTCTCTCTCTCTCTCTCTCTCTCTCTCTATATATATATATATATATATATATATATATATATATATATATATATATATATAAAGGTCAAGTTGTTCAGTGCTAGGATAGGGGTGGCAAAGGGGATAATATGTTTTGGTGTGGCGAAGGTTTCGCTCAAGATTCCGAGGCCTGGGTCAACACACACACACACACACACACACACACACACACACACACACACACACACACACACACACTGAGACTGCAGCTAATTAAAGCATGCCCCAAGTATTAGCCTCGTGTGCTAAATTCGCGCACCCACCCACCCAGTCCCTTTGGACTGAAAAATGATAGGGCTTTGGCAGCCAGCCAAACTGGGCGACCACGACGTCGTTCTTGGGACTGGACGGCATCATCCATCCCATGGACAAAAGTGATGCCCAGAATAGTTGGACACGAACTGATTAGCCTGCCCTCAGATAGCTGGCGACATCACCCTAGCACGCACGCTCCAACCAACCACGATTCTGAGGTGGCATCCCTCTCATCGGGAAGAAATAATATTGTTTTCTTTTGTTTTATTTTATTCCCTGTGCCTGCTTTTTTCGGTGTGTAGGGTTCGTGACAAAGGAGGGTGTGTGTGTGTGTGTGTGTGTGTGTGTGTGTGTTGGGGGAGGGGGTGTAACAATAGGTTGAATGGAGAGAAAGGAAGAGGAGCGGGGGGTAGGTAATGTTTTATCAAAAAACGGCCGGTTGCTAAGCGTGCTTTTTTTGTTTTGTTTGTTTGTTTGTTTCTGCATATATGCATATGATCATTATGTCTGGCCCGGACTGTGTGTTGTTCAGCACGATTCGTGAATTAAGCGTTTGCAAACGATAAGCATTAGGCCCATCTAGATACCCCCCAACCCCCCCAAACCCGAATGCCTCAGTCCCCGATCAATACACACACACACACACACACACACACACACACACACACACACACACACACACACACACAATCCCTCACTTACACTCCCCCCCACCCCCACCCTTCCAACACACACACACACACACACACACACACACACACACACACACACACACGTTCGCACAGATTCTGTACACGGTGACGTATGTTTACTGTACCATGCCATTTCCTGGAGGAAGAGGCGGGGGGGGGGGGGATGATCCAGACTTTAGATAGACTGATACGTTGTATAAATATATAGAGAGAGCTCTGGGGAAAGCAGTTTGCCAGGGGATAGTATATAAATGTGTGTGTGTGCGCGCGCGCGCTAGTTATCTTTGTATGCGTGCCTGTGAGTGTGTGTACGTGTGTGGGCGTATGCGCGCTGCGCGGTTGCGAACAACATTAATTAGGGTTACCGATGTTTCGATTTGCCCCCCCCCCCCCCCCCCCCCCCCCCCCCCCCCCCCCCCCCCCGTACCCCGACTGGGAAAAGGCAGCTAACCACTTTCCTCAGCGGAGCAGCAGCGAACGGAGCCCGACGTTGCCTTGGCAACAACAGGGGGTATTCAGTGACACAAAGACAGAACAAATGCAAACAAAAATAAATAAAGGACATCAGCAACACCTACAGCAACAAGAACAAGCAACAACCTTAGTGAAGGAAAAGCGAGGAGGGGTGTATGCTGAAAAGGAAGAAATTGGTCTGTAAACGCCCAGGGAGTGTTGTTTTTAACTACAGTGGTAGTTGTTGTTATTGTTTTATTTTATTGTATTATTATTATTATTTTGGTGGTGGGGAGGGGTGAGGAGGGGGGGGGGGGTTAACTGTTGAGGGCCCGGTAGAGAGGTGCTGATGATAATGGTTGTTCACAGTTGGATGAGTTAGGTGTGTGTGTGGGGGTGGGGGGGGGGGGGGGGGGGGGGTTAACTGTTGAGGGCCTGTTGGAGAGGCGCTGATGATAATGGTTGTTCACAGTTGGATGAGTTAAGAGTGTGTGTGTGTGGGGGGGCGGGGGGGGAGATGGGTACCCGAAGGAGGCTCACCACAAGTTTTGATCATTATTGTTATTCGACACTTGGAGACGGGAGTTGGGACGGGAGAGATATTAATAACACTTTTATGAACAGGGAAGGTGTATAGTGTTGGACGCTTGGACGAGTAGGGGAAAGGGGGGAGGGTGGGAGAGGTAGTATCGTTCATTATTGGATGATTCGGGAAGGGAGATATTGTTTGCGCTTGGATGAGTAGGGAAGAGGGGCATTGTTAACACTGAAATGAGTAGGAAAGGGGGGGGGAGGGGGGGGTATTAACATTGCCAACACTTGGATGAGTAGATGGCATTGTTAACACTGAAATGACTAGGAAAGGGGGGTATTAACATTGCCAACACTTGGATGAGGAGATGGCATTGTTAACACTGTAATGAGTAGGAAAAGGGGGGTATTAACATTGCTAACACTTTGATGAGTAGATGGCATTGTTAACACTGAAATAAGTAGGAAAGGGGGGGGGGTATTAACATTGCTGACACTTTGATGAGTAGATGGCATTGTTAACACTGAAATGAGTAGGAAAGGGGAGGGGGGTATTAACATTGCTAACACTTGGATGAGTAGATGGCATTGTTAACACTGAAATGAGTAGGAAAGGGGGGGAGGAGGATATTAACATTGCCAACACTTGGATGAGTAGATGGCATTGTTAAAACTGAAATGAGTAGGAAAGAGGGGTATTAACATTGCCAACACTTGGATGAGTAGATGGCATTGTTAATACTGAAATGAGTAGGAAAGAGGGGTATTAACATTGCTAACACTTTGATGAGTAGATGGCATTGTTAATACTGAAATGAGTAGGAGAGGGGCGGGGGGTATTAACATTGCTAACACTTTGATGAGTAGATGGCATTGTTAACACTGTAATGAGTAGGAAAAGGGGGGGGGGGTATTAGCATTGCTAACACTTTGATGAGAAGATGGCATTGTTAACACTGAAATGAGTAGGAAAGGGGGGGGGGGGTATTAGCATTGCTAACACTTTGATGAGTAGGGAAGGGGAATATTAATACCTGTATGAGGAGTGGGTGAAGGGGGATATTAACCGAGGGGGTTGAAAATGATATTGTTGATTATTAATACTTGGATGAGTAGTGAAGTCTGATATTGTTTACACACTTGGATGGGTAGGGAGGAGGCGATATTGTTGACACTCGGATGAGTCTAGAGAATGGAGATTCTGTTGGCACTTGGAGAAGTAGGGGAGAGGTATGATATATTGTTAACTCTTGAGTGAGTAAGAAGGACTGATATTATTGACACATGGATGAGTAGAGAAGAGAGGATTTTTTTGTTTGTTTGTTTGTTTGTTTGTTAACGATAGGGTGAGTTACTGATAATCATTGGATGAGTCGGGAAGAGGGATGTTGTTAATAACAACTGGATGAGTAAGGAAGAGGGATGTTGTTAATAACAAGTGGATGAGTCGGGAAGAGGGATGTTGTTAATAATAACAACTGGATGAGTAGGGAAGAGGGATGTTGTTAATAACAAGTGGATGAGTAGGGAAGAGGGATGTTGTTAATAACAACTGGATGAGTAGGGAAGAGGGATGTTGTTAATAATAACAACTGGATGAGTAGGGAAGAGGGATGTTGTCAATAACAACTGGATGAGTAAGGAAGAGGGATGTTGTTAATCACAACTGGATGAGTAAGGAAGAGGGATGTTGTTAATAATAACAACTGGATGAGTCGGGAAGAGGGATGTTGTTAATAACAGTTGGATGAGTAAGGAAGAGGGATGTTGTTAATAACAACTGGATGAGTAAGGAAGAGGGATGTTGTTAATAATCACAACTGGATGAGTAAGGAAGAGGGATGTTGTTAATAATCACAACTGGATGAGTAAGGAAGAGGGATGTTGTTAATAATCACAACTGGATGAGTCGGGAAGAGGGATGTTGTTAATAATCACAACTGGATGAGTAAGGAAGAGGGATGTTGTTAATAATCACAACTGGATGAGTAAGGAAGAGGGATGTTGTTAATAACAACTCGATAAGTAGGGAAGAGGGATGTTGTTGATAATCACAACTGGATGAGTAAGGAAGAGGGATGTTGTTAATAATCACAACTGGATGAGTCGGGAAGAGGGATGTTGTTAATAACAACT
>NC_134883.1:9049812-9052312 GCF_041734735.1 Babylonia areolata
TCGGTCCTTTATTTGGTTTTTACACCCCCCTTTTCTCGAGATGAAACGTTCACTTTTTTTTTGGCATCAGAACGCAAGGTTTTGGGTTTGGAACAAGGCTCTCTCTGTCTGTCTGTCTCTGTCTGTCTGTCTGTCTGTCTCTCTCTCTCTCTCTCTCTCTCTCTCTCTCTCTCTCTCTCTCTCTCTCAGCCGATGTCAGTTTTGATATTATGAGATTTGGAGAGGTTTTTGTTTGTTTTTCGTTTGTTTGGTTGTTTTGGGGTTTTTGTTTTTTGTTTTTTGGGTTGTTTTTTTTTTTGTTTTTTGTTTTTTGCGTGTGGTTCATGAGATTTGAGCGTTGTTTAAGTGTTGTTGTTTGTTTGTTGTTGTTGTTGTTGTTTTTTATTACTATTATTATTATTAAATACTCGCATGCTCAAATTGGTTATTGATAATGCTTGAATCGTGGCGGGGGGTTGTGTTATGCCACCGCCATAAAACACGACACCACAACACAAACCCGCGTGAGAAGAGAGAATGGAGACAGACTTCACAAAGAAACCATTGTTCCCTGCATGCACGAGTATAGCTCTAGAGAGCATTTGTGTATGGAAAATGTATTATACACAAAGACATATATATACATATAAATGCAAAATGTTTACACTCACTCGCGTTTGTGTTTTTAAACTACGAAGTTGTGTAACACATTGAATTGTGTGTGTGTGTGTGTGTGTTTTTTTCTTTGTTGAAACAAACAATCACCTCTAAGGTGACTTTACCCACCACTATTCACCACTTCCCAAAATTTCCAAACGCCAAACAGTAATAGCTGCACTGGCGAGAAATGCTGATGTGCACTTGACATGACACAGTGTACATAAAGAAAATAAAAAAAGATAAGATATAATATACCCTTCAGCAAGCTCAAGTGCACACACAAACACGACCTTGTCTCATCAGCGCGCAAGCACTTGTTTGCTTTCATGCGCGCGCGCGAGCGAGCACACACACACACACACACACACACAGAGAGAGAGAACCCCCCACCCTTTCTAAACCTTCTTCTTTTCTCTCTCTCTTTCCTTCCCACGCCCATTCCAGAGAGCTAGCTACCCCAACCCGGTTAAACTCCAACCTCCATTGTCTCCTTCAAGCACCCCCACCACATCCATGGATTGAGAGAATTCCCCACCAGTGCCCACCCACCCACACAGCACTACTACCTCTCTTCTTCCCAACCACCCCAACCCCACAATGTTCAGAAATCGCACGTGGAGAGAGAGAAAAGAGTGAGAGAGAGAGAGAGAGAGGAGGAGGAGGGGGCCCTGAGGAGGGGGGACGGTGGGGGACACCTCGAGGCACCTTTGTTTGACGCACTTGGCAAAATACCTAACCAACTCCTCTGTGTGTGTGTGTGTGTGTGTTGCATGAATACTCACTGCCAACAAAGAGAAGGAGAAAGGGAAAACAAAAAAAAACATCAAACACAAAAAAACGGGAAGATCTCACCCCTTGGGGGTGCGGGGGAGTGGGGGGGGATCTTCCACCCACTTGGATTGGAACGTCAGACGTGACGACTCCCCCTCCCCCCACCCCACCCCCAGCCCCCTCGCCCCTCACTCGGGACAATCAGCCTCGCCCTCCTCACTTGGACAACCGCCTTCTTCAGTTCTTCAGTCCGGAGCCACAGTTGAGCTGGAGGGTTTCACTTTTAAGCCAGGAGGTCGTTCAACTCAAACTCCACTGACAAACCTTTTTTTTTTTTTTTTTTTTCTTTTTTTTTTTTTTTGGTCAAGCAAGAAGAAGACACTGGCTCTATTGCATTTGGTTCTGGGTATGATGAAACAGTTTTTACAGTTTGGGGTTATTTCTTTCTTTCTTTCTTTCGTTCATTCATTTCTTTTCTTTCTTTCTTTCTTTCTTTAATCGATTTATCTATGTTTCCATCTGTCAGTGTTCACAGCCGCAATGAAATTCACACACACACACACACACACACACACACACACACACACACACACACACACACACAATATTATTGGCGAAAAAAAGCCGTCTGTCGTTCCAGTCCCAGCCCCCCCTTTTACCCCCAGACAGCGGAAGCAGTCATGGAGTTAATGTGTTCTCGTCCAGACCATCAGGCACGGTCTCGCGAGACTTGTCAGAGAGACACAGAGACAGAGACACATACAGAGAGAGAGAGAGAGAGAGAGAGAGACTTCCGCTTTCTCGAAGAGATGACGGACTTTGGAGGTGACAGACAGGGCAAGAAAGGGGGACCCCCTCATAATTAGTTCATGTCGTGTTCGGATATTACACCTTCTTCAGTAAAGACACGAAAGTTAGTTTTCTTGTTGCTTATCCGATCCCCTCATAATTAGTTCATGTCGTGTTCGGATATTACACCTTCTTCAGTAAAGACACGAAAGTTAGTTTTCTTGTTGCTTATCCGATCCCCTCATTATTAGTTCACGTCGTGTTTCGGATATTACACCTTCTTCAGTAAAAGACACGAAAG
>NC_134883.1:9054812-9062947 GCF_041734735.1 Babylonia areolata
TGTGTTTTCTTTCTTTCTTTCTTTTTTCTTTTTTTCTTTTTTTTTATTTTTATTTTTTATTAAGTTTAAAAAAAAAAGAAAAAAGAAAGAAAGCTGTTGGTTGGTGGTTCGAACGAACTGAATATTTTAACTTATCAGTCCGTTATTTCTCTCTCTCTCTCTCTCTCTCTCTCTCTCTCTCTCTCTCTCTCTCTCTCTCTCTCTCTCTCTCTCTCTCTCTCTCTCTCTCTTTCTGGCACTCTGGGGGGTGGGGTCGCAACAGACAGCCCACCTTTGTGATAACCCTGAGCGTATTTGATGTCTGATCCTTGATCCTCCTCGGACCGTTCTGTGCACGTCGGCTTCCTTGCTCCTCCTCTTCCTCCTCTTCCTCCTTTCCCTACTCCTCCTCTCCCTCCTCTTCCTCCTCCTCCCCCTCCTCCTCTTTCTCTTCCTCCTCCTCCTCCTCCTTTCGATCCTTATCCTCCCCCTGTGCCTCCTTGCCTTTGTCACACACACACACACACACACACACACACACACACACAGAGAGAGAGAGAGAGAAAGAGAGAGAGAGAATTATCCTCGTGCTTAAGTCTGGCTTCCCATCTTCTCTTCCCTGACGTCGTCTTCATTATCACACCATCGTCGTCGTCGTCTTCGTCTTCGTCGTCATCATCGTCTCCAACACAGAGCATTATCTTCCACCAGAGTATATATACTCTGTATTGATACACATGTATGGTCCGTGATTTCCCCCCTCTGTTTATACTCCAGACCCAAGAGTGAGAGTGAGACTCTTGTTAGTCGTGTGTGTGTGTGCGCGTGTGTGCGCGCGCGTATGTTTGTGTGTGTGTGTGTGTGTGTGTGTTTGTTTGCCGAGATGGGTGGTGGAAGGTGGATGTGGGGGGTAGCGACAATCCACCTGCGCTACCATCCCCGTAACCCGCATCACTCTGTTGAACGAACGAACCGCCGTGTTGATGATGACGACCGTAATGACTTGGACTGGCCCAGTAATCCGCTTAATAAGGCCACACCGTCCGTCAGTCTGTCTGTCTGTCTGTGTGTCTGTCTTGTCTGCTCGTCTTGTTGGACGGTCGGTCCTGTCGTTCTGCTTCTTCTCCTGTCTGCGTGTCCTGTCTTGTCTTGTCTTGTCTTGTCTACCTGTCCTGTCCTGTCCTGTCTTGTCTTGCCTAGCCTTGTCTCGTCAGCCTGTTCTGTCTGTCAGTTTATATTGTGTGCATGTGTCTGCGTGTCTTGTCCTGACTTGTCCTGTCTTGTATTCACTTTTTCGTGTGTGTCTGCCTGCCCTGGCCTGGCTTGTCTTGTCTTGTCTTGTCATGTCATGTCATGTCATGTTTTGTCCTGCAGTGTCCGCGACAAGATTCCCCCCCCCCCCTTTTACAATGGTGTTCAGCGGCGATTTAGGCTTTTGATCCTATACCATACCATGCCCATCTGGATAGAGGAAGTGTGTCATGTGGCTGGCAAGGGTTGAGGGGGTGGGGTGGGGGCGGGAGGGGGGGGGGCATGGGGCGAATATTTTTTTTTTTTTATGGGTGGCGGCTGGTGATGATTGACAGCTGTACCAGAGGAGAATGTGTGTGGGTGGGAAGGAGGTGGCTGCTGACCTTATAATTGTACCAGAACGGACAGCCTTGTTAGAAAGACTGGATGAGGCTGTTTGTTGCTTATTTATATTGATTCGTCGTTTTATTTATGTATTGCGCATGAGTATTAGTTTGTATTGTGTTTGTATTGCATTGTATTAGTTTGTATGTTTATCATCTCAAAGCTATACTCAGCGGGACAGCGATGCATTAGATTAGGGCAGACAGCGAGATGGGTTGTTTTTGCTGTGTCCGTATCAATGGTTCATTTTGTGCGCCAAGGGGAGCAAATATGGTATAATTTGATGATAAAGCCCCCCCCCCCCCCTCTCTCTCTCTCTCTCTCTCTCTCTCTCTCCCTCTCTCTCATTTATTATTCATACTTATTTCATTTATTACGATGTGTGTGTATGCGTGTGTGAGGGCATGGTGTAAAGAAGCTTCCAGCTTATCCATTTTACCCTCAATAAAACATTTGTCATTGTCATTGTCATTGTCTCTCTCCCCCTACCTCTCTCTCCCTCCCTCCCTCCCTCCCCTCCACACACACATGCACACACTCGCACGAATGCATGCACAGACATACAAACCGAAATATACAGGGCGTTCACTCCTGAGGGAGGAGAGAGGTCGTCCCTTGTGATCCTTGTACGAGAGACAGGGAGACTAAAAGGGTGTGTGACAAAATTAAACTTACACAGTTAATGCTCGTCTGTTTGGATTTACTGTCACTTGTCGACAACAGATCTTGTCAGCCTTCCTGCCTGTCTCAGCGTTTGTCTGTTGTCTGTATGCCTGTTAAAAGTGTTATCAGGTCGGGGTATACATCTCTCTCTCTCTCTCTCTCTCTCTCTCTCTCTGTGTGTGTGTGTGTGTGTGTGTGTGTGTGTGTGTGATATATATTAATTCAGTCTGTTGCGGTTACTTTCGCTCGCGGACTATTAAAACGTATTTTATGCCTGACTGCCTGTGTCAGTCAATAAGTGCATATGTTATCAGGTCGTGTGTATAACTGTATGTGTTTGTGCGTGTGCGTGCGTGTGTGTGTGTGAGTGTGTATGTGTGATACGTTGAAGGAGGAGGGAGATGTATATGAACATTCAAAGTCGCCACTTAACATGATCGATGTCTGGCGGGTCGTTTTCGGCTTTCTTGCACGAACACAGTCGCTCTGTCATGTTCGGAGACAATGACAGAAATATTGTATGTGCGGTAAGAGAGAGAGAGAGAGAGAGAGATTCTGAGCATGATGAATTCAGCACGTGATATACGTTGATTTTTGTGTGTGTATGCACTGACCATTAAGAGAGAGAGAGAGAGAGAGGAGAGAGCTTCTGAACATGAATTCGGCACGTAATTTAAGTTTATTTTGAATGTGCGATGATCATTGAGAGTGAGCGAAAGAGAGAGAGAGAGAGAGAGGGGGGGGGGGAGTGGGGCTTCTGAACATGAATTCAGCACGTGATCTACGTACATATTTTTGTATGTGCAATGAACATTGACAAGGATTTGGGGTGGGGGGGTGGGGGGGAGCATCTAAACATGAATTCAACACGTTATTTGTAAACGTTTATTTTGTATGTGTGATGACCATTCAAAGTGAATGGGTGAGGGAGGGAGGGAAGGAGAAAGAGAGAAGAGTTCTTAACCTGAACTAAGGGCGTGATTTACGTTTATTTTGTGTGTGTGCAATGACCAGAGAGAGAGAGATTCAGAAAGAGAGTCTTGTCATATGTTGAGAGGGAGGGAGAGAACTCGTGTACGTTTCTTCATTGTTCGGTCACTGTCCTTTCTGAAGGGGAGAGAGGTTATGAAGACGGCTCGTACGAGCTTTTAACAGTGATCTATACTGACAGAAAAATAGAGTGACATTTCACTGATAACGAATAGTTCAAGTTGATTCAGCTGAGCTTAAGAAGTACGCCAACATGAAGGGCTTTGGAAAGACATAGACTGATGTACAGAGAACGGTGAAAAGGATTCGTCATAGGTAAAACACTTGATTGTGTATGTTCTTTGCGCGCGTTTGCGTTCGTGCGTGTGTGTGTGTGTGTGTGCGTGCGCGCGCGCGTGTGTGTGATACGTTGTCAAAACGTTTAGAAATCACATGAATTTTTTTTTTACTTTCTTTCTTTTAAGACGCGAATGGAAATGAAATTGATATGGTGCATAAATACATTGATCAGTAAATAAAACATCACACACACACACACACACACACACACACACACACACACCGACAAAGTGAAAAGACGTCATTGACACCCCACGTCGAACACGTGATGAAAAAGGGAGAGAGAGATATATATATATAGAGAGAGAGAGAGAGAAAAGGTTACGCATGGTGCTTCCCCACTTACCCTAACTTTTTTTTTTTTTTTTTTTTTTGTCCTCTTGGTTCCTGGCCAAATTTCTAGTGAAGTTTTGGTTTACTATTATTTTGTACAAATACACAGGTGTGTGTGTTGGGGAGGGTAGGGGCGGGGGGGGGGGGGGGCAATAACAGGTGGTTGATTAGAGGGTTATTATGAAAATTATATATTAAAAAAAATTTAAGGGGGGGGTGGGGAGGAAGTATGTTCCAGCCCACCAGAGTGGAATGAATGGCAAAATGACGAAAGCCTGTTTTAGTTTTTTTGTTTTTTGTTTTCTATATTTTCATGTTCGTATTACTTCTTTTTTTTTCTTTTTTTTTTTCTTTTTTCTCGTGACCTCCTGAATCGTCATCAATCTCCTAGCTAGCATGACGGCTAGGTCAGTTTGTTTAGACCCCCTTGCTGACGTCAGCGTGGTTTTTAGAGGGAGGGTGTGCGTGTGTGTGTGTGTGTTAGGGGGGAGTGAAAGTGACATGCATGCGGGTTTGCCAAAATTGAGGAACTGGGTTGTGGGGAGGGGGGGGGGGGGGGGAGGGGGAACAGGGGAAGACTGTCGATACTTCTTTTTCTTCTCTTTCTCCTCCTCCTCCTCGTTTTCCTCTCTCTCTCCCTCTTCTTCTTCTCTCTTCTTTCGCTGCTGCTGCTGCTGCTATTTTTCTTTCCTCCTTCACCCCCTGTCTTCCTCCTCCTCCTCCTCCTCCTCCTCACCTACCCCTCCTTCTCTCCCCCAGGGCTGCCTACCGTCCCGGGGTACGGGTATTTGTCCCCGGAAAACGATGAAAACGGACAGTCCGTCCCGGGAATCCACTTTTCGGTTTCGTGTCCCGGGAAAAAGTCTTTTGGCGAATACGCATCGACTGACTATGGCCACACCGCCAAAAGTGTGACAGCGCGCATGCGTATAGGCCGATGTGGAACTTTCGAGAGAGATTGAAATAATGGCGTCGAAGCGAAAGCAGCAAGGAGTGCGAATCTACATCGAGAAGATAGCAAAACGGCATCAAACTTTCATTGCGAAGTATACACCGAGACATGGCCATTTATTAAGCGCGGCAAGACAGACACTTACGCTTGTTGTGAAATTTGTGCCTGCGAGTTTTCCATCGGTTCAGGAGGACGGGACGAAATCACTCGCCATGTGTCGACCGAGAAGCATAAAAAAAAACACACACCAAAATTCGCGATTTTTTTCATTTCATTTTCTTTGAGGTGGTAAAATCTGACGTCATAAGAGGTGTCCCTGGAAATCAGGCTTTGTCCCTGGTTTTTTAAGATGTGTGTCCCTGGAACTTGAAAAGGGGGGTAGGCAGCACTGCTCCCCTTTCTTCTTCGTTATAAATAAAACGTGAAGTTTTTTTGTTTTTGTTTTTTTGGTTTTTTTTCCTTTTTCTCCCCCCCCCTCCCTTGTGTCTCTCCCTTCAACCCCCCACCCCCTCCCCCCGTAGCCCCCGTCTTTTTTCTATTGATGCTAAGCGGCAAATCGAATCTGTTGTGTTTGCTTCCTTGAAAACCTCGGCAAATATTCATGAGAAGAGGGGATTTTTTTCATTTGTTTGTTGTTGTTTTGTGTTTTTTTTGTTCTTTTTTTGGGGGGGGGGGCGGGGGGGGAGGAGGGGGTTCGTCTTGTTTTTGTTTCTGTCTGGATTTATTGCTCGCTCTCGCTCTCTCTGTGTCTCTCTCTCTCTCAAATATATATATATATATATATTATTTCTGTTCTCTTTTTCTGTGTCTTCTTTTCTTGGTTCTGTTTATATTTCTTTTTGTTTATTTGCTTTCCCCCTTCTCTTTGTCTGTCTGTCTCTCTCTCTCTGTCTCTCATTTTTCTAATTCTTTTTATCGTTCTCCTCCCTCACCCTTTTTTTTGAGGGGGTGGGGGGGGGGAGGTATGGGGGGGATGTCTTTTTTCTTTTTGTTTTTTTTCTGATTTTTTTTCTTCTTGTGTTCTTTCTTTTTGTTAAATCCCCACCCCGCCCCCCATAATCCTTCGATTGGCGGCGATTCATTTTGCGACGGCACGAACCTGGGAGGACAGGAAAGCCAGGGCATGCCGATCAGGTCCTATCCTCTTCCCCCTTTCCTCCCCTACCCCTCCGCTCCCCTCCACACAGCACACCCCCAACCCATCCCTAGCGCCCCCCCACCCCCTCTCGATCTCCTCCCCCCCCCCTTCCTCCCTTCTCCCCACCCTCCTCAACCCTCCTCCGGACCTGAGGTACTGAGAGGTCCGAGAACAGAGAGAAATCGATGTGTAGTAGTGGGCCTTTCTCGCATTGGGTGTGTGTGTGTGTGTGCGTGTGTGTGTCTCTCTCTGGGTGTGTTGTCTGTCTGTCTGCCTGTCTCCCTCTATCCCCTCCCCTCATTTTCTCTGTCACTCTCTTTTTCACTCATATTTCCCTCCTTCTCTTCTCTCCCAGCCCTCTCTCCCAATATCTTATTCTCTGTACTTGTCTGTCTGTCTGTCTGTCTGTCTGCCCCCCCCCTCTCTCACTGTCTTTCTTTTTTTCTTTCTGTCTCAATCTTTATAGCTATACTCCGCCACCCACAACCGTCTCCTCAATCCTTGCCCGACCACCACCCCCCCCCCTCCCCTCCTCCCCGGTCCCCCAACCCCACCCGTAACCCCTTCACCCCTCCCAACATCGCTCCACCCGTTCCTCTTTCCAGTCTCCCATTGATCTCTCCCCCCCCCCCCCCCCCCCACGGCCCCCCGCCCGCAGCTCCCCTCCCCCTTGCCCCCCATCGCACTCCTATCCCCAGATCTCATCCATCCACCCTAGGGCCTCCCTCCCCCCCATTCCCCACCTTTTTTTTTTTTTTTGCCGGAGGTGCCTTATATTTACAGATATGGAAAAATGACAAATATGATTACTCCTCCTCCTCCCTCATTTCATCCTCCTCCTCTTCTTCCTTCTCCTCCTCCTCCTCCCCTTCTTCCTCCTCCTCTCCTTCCCTCCCCTTCCTCCTCTTCCTTTTCCTCCTCCTGCACCGCTTCAGTGTCGCCTTCAACTCTTGTTTCCTGGCGGCCGAAGGACTGGCGCACACCGAGGGCAGACAGAAAGTGAAAGGCCCCAAGGTGGGGGGTGTCGCTGATTGCAAAATTGCGTAAGGAAATTTGAATCTACTTCCCTGTCTCTCTGGTCTGGTCTTGTCTGTGTCTGTCTCGCTCACTCGCTCGCTCTCTTTTCCTTCTGTTTAAATGTGTGTATGTGTGTGTGCGCAAGCACCCGCGCGCGCGTGCTCCATTTTTCACACGCAATCAGAAACTTGTCAACTGCTAGTAGGATTTTTTTTTTTTTTTTTTTTTTTTTTGACAAACCAAAAACGAACTCAGAACGCAGAAATTCAAAACGTCTTTCATTCAAAGAGCATGATTATTGGCATGGCCTATTCTTCCAGTGTGCCTTTGCTACAGTGAAAATCTTTATTCATCACAAACAACGTGTGAAAGAGAAAGATTTTACAAGGAAGAAAAACAAGAGATAAGATAAGGAGGGCGGGGGCGTGGGGGGGTGGGGGTGGGGGAATCTGAAGTGTTCTTGAAAGTCTGACACAAAACTTGAAAAAGAGTGGTTGAATTCAGGCTGATATTATTATTGTTATCATCATCATTATTATTGCTATTATTATCATTATTCTCATCATCATTGTTGTTGTTTTTCTTATCATTAGTAGTAGTAGTAGTATTGTCATTGTTGTTGTTTTTTGTTATTATTGTTGTTGTTGTTATCATTGTCATTATTGATGTCTCTCTGTGTGAAATCATTGTGATATTGGACATTGTTTGAGTGCATTATTTGTCAACATGCAGTTAAGGAAGAGTGGTTGAACTACTACTACTGCTACTACTACTACTACTACTACTACTGCTAAAGATAATAATAAAGACATTGTTAATCCACTCCATTCTTTTCTATTGGCCGTCAAGCGACAAACTTTTAACACGCGCTGATGTAGATAGCGCGTTGAACAGCCGAACTCAGCGTTTTATTTGGCGCAAATGGTTTTAGGGGATAAGAAAAAGTAAATCGTTTGAAAAGGGAAGAGATCGATGGACAACCCACGACCGACATATATATATATATAAGGTGGAGTGGGGGGAGAGAGAGAGGGGAGGGGGTTGTGGGGGGTGGGGAGCTTTCGATTTAATTAAATTCATGATGGCAGG
>NC_134883.1:9065547-9080547 GCF_041734735.1 Babylonia areolata
TCTCTAAGAGTCTGACACAGCTTTTCCGTTACGCGTTGGCACCCAGCGTATATATTATGATGGAAGATACGCCCCCCCTCCATCCCCCCCCAAACCCCCCGACCCCCTTACCACTCTCTCTCTCTCTATTTCCTTCGTGTGTTGCTGCTGTGTGGTATAAATGCACTGCTTGTACATGTACTGTTTCATGTGAGGCGCTTAGAGCCCGTTGCATGGGGTGTTTCCGCCACACAAACACAGACACACACTATCTCTCTCTCTCTATATATATATACACACATACATAAAAAGAGAAACACAACACATACACAGTGTGGTCAGGATTATCCCCTCTCCCAAAAGAAAAGTCTTTATTCCCCAGTCTCTCTCTCTCTCTCTCTCTCTCTCTCCCCCTCCGCCCCCCACACCCCTCCCAATTCCACCACCTCTTATTAAACAGGGAATTAAGATTAAAATCCACGTTAACACATTCGCCGAGGGGACCATAATATCATCATATCCTTTGGGGTTTTATGACTTCATAACTGAATGTCGAATAACTGCGAAGAGCGAGAAGCATATTAATGAGAGATAGTATTTTTTTCTTATATATATATTTTTTTATGACATCGACGTGCGTTTTTGTCTTGAAAACTACATTAAATCATTAATACTCAATGGCTGCAATTTTACGAGAGGCTGCATTATAATTTATGAACTGTGTGAAACATGAGCGCCATTAAATTAAAATTCACACTGACAGAAAGTAATTTTTGTTATTTCGCTTTCTTAATTAAAAAGTGATTCAACTGTAATATCAAACAAACGAACAGACAGACGTACACACAACTGGGTGCATGTGGAGGGACAAACACACACACACACACATACACAGAGAAAGCACAAACATGTATGTATGCGAATAAAACCGAATCAAATCGACAAATCACGATTTTTCACACAAACACACACACAGAGTCTTTCTCTCTCTCTGTATAATACAACACACACACACACACACGTGACACACACATACACACAGACACAGAGTGCCACACACACACACACAGAGTGACACAAACACACACACACAACTACAGAGTGATACACACACACATACACACAGAAATGACACACACACACACACACACACACACACACACACACAGAGAAAAAAAAGCCTCCACAAGCATACCGCTGTCTGTGCCGTGATGTGTGTACAGCCGATGATCTTGGCACCCTGCAGGGGCTTGTCCCCCTCGGCTCTCTTCCGCAGCGCCATCAGCCCCGGCATCTCTGGAACCACAACACACACCTTCCTTCCGTCACCATCACCACCGCCATCATCACCCCCACCCCCAACCGTCATCACCCGCCCACCTTCACCACCATCATCCCCTCATCTTCCACATCATCACCACCACCACCACCATCACCCTCCATTATCATCACCACCATCACAACTATCATCCATCATCATCATCATCATCATCACCACCACCATCATCAACCTTCATCGTCACCACACCACCAACCATCATCACCACCACCACTACTTTCAGCATCAAAATATCACACACACACACACACACACACACAAAAAGAAGAAAAAAAGAAGAAAAAAAAAGCGAATACTGTGCACTTGCGAAAAATACTTGAGCTTACTACTTGGTTAACATTTGTAGCCTGTCTCACCTTATCCCGTCTCTCCCCACCCCTCTTAAAAAAAAAAAAAAAAAAAAAGAAAGGAAGAAAGAGAGCGATAGACAAGAGAGGTAGCGAGCGAGCGAGCGAGAGAAGAGAGACAGAGAGAGAGAGAGAGAGAGAGAGAGAGAGAGAGAGAGAGAGAGAGAGAGAGCGAGAGAGGCAAACGTCTTTTTCATGTCAGTGGGCTTGTCTTTTGTTTCTATCTGAGATAAGATCGTTACACACACACACACACACACACACACACACGCGGAAGGAAGAGATTTGCTATCCATCAGCTAGCTGGTTTGTTGATGAAAAAAAAACAAAAAAAAAACAAAAAAAAAACAAACAAAAAAAAAACGGTCTTTCTTCGTCATCGAAGTCCGCTATGTCCACGCCAGGAATCATGTTTTGAAGGTTCATGACCATGTTGTGGAGAGAGATGGCCTGGATGTTACCGCGTCCGCCTTGGAAGCGAGAGAGATTCCGAGCGCGCTGGTTTGTCAGTCAGCTGATATTTTCTCCGCCTCCACTGGATAGGGTGAGTGGTGGTCTGGACGCTAGTCGTTCGGATGAGACGATAAACCGAGGTACCATGTGCAGCGTGCATTTAGCGCACGTAAAAAAACAAAAAAAAAAACAAAACAAAAAAAAACCAACCCCAAATAACCACGGCAACAAAAGGGTTGTCCCTGGCAAAATTCTGTAGAAAAATCCCCTTCAATAGGAAAAACCAAATCAAACAGCACGCAGGGGAAAAAAAAAAAAAAAAAAAAAAAAAAAAAAAGGTGGCGCTCTCCCTGGGGAGAGCAGCCCGAATTTCACACAGAGAAATCTGTTGTGGAGAAAAAAAAAAAAAAAAAAGCAATACAATGACCTCGATAATGTTGTTAACAGCCAACAGCGTTGTTTCTTTCCACGGTCCCCAGTGTCTTTTATATAATTCAGCCCCGTACGGTCGGCTGGGCTTAATGCTGATTAAAACTGGAACATGAACATGATAATGGGGCATAGACGCGCGCGCACATGTGAGCGCAATATATGCGAATGGCAGAGATAGAGATAGAGATAGAGAGAGAGAGAGGGGGGGGGGGAATTGAAAAGAAAGACATTGAGAGAAAGGATAGATGGGATAGAGAGAACGGGAAGAAAGAGAGAGGGGAGAGAGAGAGAGGGCGGGAGGGGAGAGAGAGAGAGGGGGGGGGGGATAGAATAGAGGATATACAGAGAAAGCATAGATGGGATAGAGAGAGAGGGGAGACAGCTAGAGAGAGAGAAGAGGGGGAGAGAGAGGGAGGTGGATAGAACAGATAGAGGATGTAGAGAGAAAGAATTGATGGGGATAGAGAAGGGAGAAGGAAAGAGAGAGAGAGAGAGAAAGGGGAGGAGAGAGAGAGTGGGGTAGAAAAATATATTGAGAGAAAGGATAGATGGGATAGTATTGAGTATAGATGGGATAGTATTGAAAGGATAGATGGGATAGTATTGAGAGAAAGGATAGATGGGATAGTATTGAAAGGATAGATTGGATAGTATTGAGAGAAAGGATAGATGGGATAGTATTGAAAGGATAGATGGGATAGTATTGAGAGAAAGGATAGATGGGATAGCATTGAGAGAAGGGATAGATGGGATAGTATTGAAAGGATAGATGGGATAGCATTGAGAGAAAGGATAGATGGGATAGTATTGAAAGGATAGATGGGATAGCATTGAGAGAAGGGATAGATGGGATAGCATTGAGAAAAGGGATAGATGGGATAGTATTGAAAGGATAGATGGGATAGAGAGATGGGAGAAACGGAGAGAGAGAGAGAGAGAGGGGGGGTGAGAGAGAGGGGGGGGGGGATAGAGTAGATAGAGGATATAGAGAAAAAAAGAATAGATGGGATAGAGAAGGGAGGAAGAAAGAGAGAAAGGGGAGGGGAGAGAGTGTAGAGTTAAACAAGAAAGATATTGAGAGAAAGGATAGATGGGATAGTATTGAGAGAAAGGATAGATGGGATAGAGAGAGAGAGAGAGGGGGGTGAGAAACAGAGAGAGAGAGAGAGAGAGAGAGGGAGGGGAGAGAGAGAGGGGGGGTTAGAAAAGATACTGAGAAAGGATAGATGGAATAGAGATAGAGGGGAGAAACAGAGAGAGAGAGAGGGGGGGAGGGGAGAGAGAGAGAAGGGGGGGGTTAGAGTAGATAGATATAGAGAAAAAGAATAGATGGGATAGAGAAGGGAGAAAGAAAGAGAGATAGGGGAGGGGGGGGGGAGAGAGTGGGGTTAGAAAAGAAAGATATTGAGAGAAAGGATAGATGGAATAGAGAGAGAGGGGAGAAACAGAGAGAGAGAGAGAGGGGGGGATAGAGTAGATAGAGGATGTAGAGAAAAAGAATAGATGGGATAGAAAAGTAGAAAAGGGAGAAAGAAAGAGAGAAAGGGGAGGGAGAGAGAGAGTGGGGTTAGAAAAGAAAGATATTGAGAGAAAGGATAGATGGGACAGAGAGAGAGAGAGAGAGAGGAGAAACAGATAGAGAGAGAGTGGGGGATAGAGAGGGATTGAGGATACAGAGAGAAAGGAAATACAGAGAGAGGATAGATGGGAGACAGGGAGGGAGAGAGAGAGAGAGAGAGAGAGAGAGAGAGAGAGAGAGAGGGGGGTGAGGAGAGAAAGAAATTGAGAGCGCGGAGGGTAGAGAAGATAGAGGATACAGAAAGAGAGGAAAAAATTATATGGGATAGAGAGGAGAGGGAAAATGGACAGAGAAAGACGAGAGAGAGAGAGAGAGAGAGAGAGAGAGAGAGAGAAGGGGGCAGAGACAGAGACATAGAGCTGCGCACAGCCGTCACCTCCCCCTTCCCCAACTCCCCCCCCCCCCCACCCCCGACCCCATTCCATTTCCTGGGCACCATCAAGCCAAGCCATTCATTCTGGATCTAGCAGCATCACCATCAGATTTCAGCCCTGTCAGCATTGACACACTCATTACTCCATCACACAAACCAGCAAACGAAGAGAGAGAGAGAGGGAGAGAGGGAGAGGGAGGAAGGGGGAGATGAGAGAGAGAGGGGGAGGATGGGGGAGATGAGAAAATGGGGAGAGAGAGAGAGAGAGAGTGGGATAGGGAGAAAGGGGGAGATGAGAGAGAGAGAGGGGGGGGAGGATGGGGGAGATGAGAAAAGGGAGAGAGAGAGAGAGAGTGGGAGAGGGAGGAAGGGGGAGATGAGAGAGAGAGAGGGGGGAGGAAGGAGGAGATAAGAAAAAGGGGGGAGAGAGAGAGAGAGGGGGGGAGGACGGGGGAGAGGAGAAAAAGGGGAGAAAGAGAGAGAGAGAGTGGGAGAGGGAGAAAGGGGGAGATAGAGAGAGAGAGAGAGAGAGAGAGAGAGAGAGAGGGGGGGGGGGGGGAAGGATGGGGAGATGAGAAAAAGGGGAGAGAGATAGGGAGGAGGGGGGGAGATGAGAAAAAGGGAAGAGAGAGAGAGAGGGGGGGATGGGGGAGATGAGAAAAAGGGGAGAGAGGAGGGGGGAGAGGGAGGAAGGGGGAGATGAGAGAGAGAGAGGGGGAGGATGCAGGAGATGAGAAAAAGAGGAGAGAGAGAGAGGGGGGAGGATGGGGGAGATGAAAAAAAGGAGAGAGAGCGAGAGAGAGGGAGAGAGAGAGAGAGGAAGGGAGAGATGAGAAAGAGGAAGGGAGTGATATGAGAGAGAGTGATATGTGTGAGAGAGAGAGAGAGAGAGAGAGAGAGAGAGAGAGAGAGAGAGAGAGAGATGAATTATTCACAAGCTTTTGCCATCACTACATTTTGAAATTCATCATTCCCAGTGCGGTCTGTGGGATTTTCTGTCAGACCTGTATGTCGTGCGGTCGGGGGTTCGTTGTTCCCTACACCTATTTTTAATCTTTATATTTCATTTACGGCGTGTCAAGTTCTTCCTGCTTTTTCACTGTCTAATCTGGCTGGTTCTTTTTTTCTTTTGTGTGTGTGTGTGTGTGTGTGTGTGTGTGTGTGTGTGTGTGTGTGAGCGCGTGCGCGCGTGCGTGAGTGAGTGAGTGAGTGAGTGAGTGAGTGTGTGTGTGTGTGTGTGTGTGTGTGTGTGTGTGTGTGTGTGTGTGTGTGTAATTTCTATTCATTTTCGCTCTGTCAATTGTCAATTTAAGAAAAACAAAAGTTCATATTCAATTCATTAATCTTATATACATTTATCTAAATTATTATTATCATTATTATTAATATCATCACTATCATAGCTATTCGGATGACAGATATGCGGAGATTTCTATGTTATCTGTGTATGTAGTACTCCATATTTCCGTGATTTGCTTATGATCCGTTCCCGCCCCCCTTACAGCCCATCCCCCCCCCCCCTCTCTCTCTCTCAGTGCCAGTTAGAAAGAAGTATGAATGCTGGCCCTGACCAGCATGTATGTATGTATGTAGGACAGTCAGTGGTGTTCGACAATGACCATCAGAACAGCAGAGGAGGTAACCGCTGTCCCGACCGTCTGGGCTAGAGTTTGATGATAGTATCTCGCCCATGTTACATCCCCAACTCTCTCGGCCAAGAGGGTTTTAGGACAGTCGGTGTTGGGGATGGTTCCCAAAGGCCAACTAGTCCCCCCCCGGCCCCCCAAGGCTGCAGCACTAAGAACCAGTGCAATTTTGCCTCCTAGTTTGAGAGAGTCACAGTCCTTCGCAAAAAAAGACTATACTGTAAATGATTTCCCACTGCAACAGAGAAACCGTTGATAATACAGCTCTAGCTCTCAGAATAAGGTTGGCCCAGCTGTAGACTTAAAGCCTGAACCGGACTATAAATGGCGGGCGATTTGAATCAAGCCAGTTTCTCACCAGAGTCTGACACTGTGACGTCGGTGAAGGTTTATTCAAAATAAAAGCCTAATAAAGCTACGGTTTGGCTTCATTTATGGCAGAGAGCGAGATTTGCCTAGCAGCTTCCAATCTAGACCTGAACTGACTTTGGAAAGTACAAAATGTGTCAGCTACACGTAATACAAAATTTGAATGCAGAGAAAAGGGGCGCAACCGAAACCTTGCTCTCGGGAGTTAAGACTTTAATGTCAATCTGTGACATAAGCTGCCTGACCAACATTACATCCTGGTATCGTGTTGAATGAAGATAAACCAGCTCCACCAGCGCGATGACGATGATCTGGGTCAGATGCGGAAAACACGTCACACCATCTTGTAAACACACGCACAAACACACACACACGCATACGCGCGCACGCACACGCAAACACACACACACCAGGCACTTTTACAAACGTCGTTTTGTTTTGAAGCACTTAAAAAGGAACAACGCTGATCTTGTGTTTGGGTGAGTGAGCGAGTGAGGCAGTGACAGAGAAAGAGACAGACACACATACATACATTGAGAGAGAGAGAGAGAGAGAGAGAGACAGACAGACAGACTGACAGAGAGGGGGATGGAGGGAAAGAATGAGAGAGAGAGAGAGAGAGAGAGAGAGAGGGAGAGAGAGGGGGTGGGGAAAGAATGAAACAGAGAGAGAAACAGTGTGTGTGTGTGTGTGTGTGTGTGTGTGTGCGTTAGAGCAACACTGTAATTATGTGTAAACAAAACCTGTCTGCTTTTTCTTTTATGAGCAAGCAAAGTGAGAAAGCACTTGGTCCCCTGCATTGTCAAGTTCGCATTGTCAGGCCGCCCATTGTTACGCAACAGCAACACTGATGGAATGTACGCACTGCGGACTGCTCAATCCAATTGTCTCTTGGTGAGGTGTTTTCGCTTCATGTTGATGACGTGTGTGTGTGTGTGTGTGTGTGTGTGTGTGTGTGTGTAGAGAGAGAGAGAGAGAGAGACGGAGACAGAGAGAGAGAAAGAGGGTATTTCTGTGTGTGTTTGTGTGCGCTCGCTCGCGCGCGAGTGAGTATGAATGGGCGTGCGCGTGCGAGACGACGTGTGAGTGTGTGTGATGTCAACGCGATCATAACTGAGGATTGGAAAACAACAACAACAACAAAAACACACACAAAAAACCCCACCACAAACAACAACAAAAGGAAGCGAAATCATAGCAGCCTCCTTATTATTATTTTTTTAAAAGAGAAAATCAACACACGGAAATGGATAAGTATCATTTCTCTCCAAGGACGAAGGAAGGTGGAAAGAATCAGAAAAAAAAGAAGAAAAAAAGCCGGCAATGTTGTCATCAGGTCAACACAATACAGGGAGACATTGTGCTTACGTCAGTCACAGGAATAGCCAGGAGAACGGAACATGAAGAGGAAGGACTGGAGAGACAGACGCAAAGAGAGAAGGAGGAGAGAGAGAGAGAGGGAGAGACGGAGAGCGAGAAAGAGGGGGAGGGAGGACGGAGAGAGAGAGAGAGGAAAAGAGGGCGATGGAGGGAGAGACAGGGGGGGAGTAAGAGAGAGGGAGAGAGAGAGAGAGACAGAGACGCAAAGAGGGAGAGGGAGAGAGAGAGAGGGGTGAGGGAAGAAGAGAGAGAGGGGTGGGGGAAGAAGAGACAGAGAGGGTCGGGGGGGGGGGGGGGGAGACGCAAAGAGGGAGAGGGAAGGAGAGACAGAGAGAGGGCAAGGGGGAAAAAGAGGGAGGGAGGGAGAGAGAGAGAGAGAGAGAGACACAGACAATGCATGAAGCAGTAACGGTGTATGTGTGTCTGAGTATGAGTATGTGTGACTGAAAGAGAGAGAGAGAGAGAGAGCGGTAAGGTGGGTGGAGAGAAAGCAGTGGGTGCAAAACAGACAGACAGACAGAAAAGACAAGACAACAGAAGCACTGGTGTCAACAACAACACCCGACACAATAATTCCTTAGCTCACCACATGCTCCCCCCCCACCCCCACCCCCTCCCTTCCCTCGCTGACAACAACAACGTATACATGTCTATTCTTGTTCCTGCAACAACAATGCATGTCTATTTCTGGGTCCCTGTCTGACCAGCTCATGCAAAGAGTTCAACGTCCACATCCCCCCCCCCCCCCCACTCTATACCACCCAACCCCAGCACCTCCCTCCCACCCACCTACACAGGTGGAAGAATGGATTACATGCATAGCTAGTTTAGGGAACACGGAGGAGGCAATAATTATGTAATCGGGCCTTCCGATGATCGCCGCCTTTCTAATCTGTATCTGTCAACTTAGTGGAGATGATATACAAGTCACGGTGGTAAGATCGACTTCTGTACCACCCCGGTGAGCCGAGTTTTAGGACCTACTGGAGGATTCCGACGGATGTGACCCTTGTTCGGGTATTATTAGGGTTTTGTGGGAAGTTTCGTAGTTGGAACGCGCATTCTGTATCATGACTTCACGGGGCGGAGGGTTTTTTGTAATGGACTGGGGGTTGAGGATGGGTGGGGTGTGTGAAACGGTGATCATTAGATCCTTGTGTAAGCGTGTGTGTGTGTGTGTGGTGGTGGTGGGGGGGGGGGTTGCACTGGAATGGGCTGGGAGGGGGGAGGTGTGAGGAAGAGACGGGGACAGCGGAATGCAGTGGCTGGAGAGAGAGAGCAGGAATGTGACTGTGCAAGTGAGGACAGACACTTACATGGCGAACGGTAGGTAGAAACACTGCTGGGCTGGGGAAGAGAAGCTGGAAGGCTGAGGAGCACAGAGAGAGAGAGAGAGAGAGAGAGAGAGAGAGAGAGAGAGAGGGAGAGGGGGAGAGAGAGGGGGGGAGGGAGAGGGAGATGAGGTTGGAGGAAGGGAGGATGCAGAGAGAGTGAGAGAGAGAGAGAGGGGGGGGGGTGCGCGCACACACACACACATTCACAAGTACACGCATACACACACACACACACACACACACACAGAAAGACAAAGTCACAGCCCCCCACCCCCATCCTCCTCTACTTTTTACCTGACTGGAAGAGATTTTTTGTTCTAAATTCTGCCACCACCACCACCACCACCACCACCCGCTCATCAAAATAACAAAGGACCGAATTTTCAACATGTTTTCTGCTCTCTCTCTCTCTCCCTCTTGTCTCCTTCACATTGCAAATGTTACATCCCTGGACTGTCGCACCTCAACAGCTCGTCTTGCTTTTTTTGTCTTTCTCGTTCGACGGGCGCAATAGCCGAGTGGTTAAAGCGCTGGACTGTCAATCTGAGGGTCCCGGGTTCGAATCACGGTGACGGCGCCTGGTGGGTACAAGGTGGAGATTTTTACGATCTCCCAGGTCAACACATGTGCAGACCTGCTAGTGCCTGAACCCCCTTCGTATGTATTGCAATGCAAGCAGAAGATCAAATACACACGTTAAAGATCCTGTAATCCATGTCAGCGTTCGGTGGGTTATGGAAACAAGAACATACCCAGCATGCACCCCCCCGAAAACTGAGTATGGCCGCCTACATGGCGGGGTAAAAACGGTCATACACGAAAAAGCCCACTCGTGTGCATACGAGTGAACGCAGAAGAAGAAGAAGTAGTCTTTCTCGTTCATCTCTCTCTCCCCCACCCCCCCTCTCTCTCGTGCTCCTTTTCGCACTCACTCACTCAACCCTCGCAAGAGAGCCCTCATTGGCAAGGAAGAAAAGAGGTCAAGGGAAGCATGAAAAGACATTGTGGAACTGAATTTAAACAAAAGTGATTTGTTTTGCAAAATTGTTTTGCTATTATATTAAATAAAAACAAACAACAAAAACACCCCAAAACATCGGAAGTTTATCGGTTCCAACACACACGCATGCAAGCACGCACACGCACATTAAAGCTGTCAAAGCTCTCTATATAAAACCGCCAGGCCAAAGTTACGGTTTCAATAATTTAACTGAAAACACACCACCAACAACAATAACAACTACAACAACAACCAGCAGCAGCAGTATCGAAAAGCTCAAAATGAAAATGCCAAAGGAACAGTAAATCGATCCCATAAAAGAAAGAAGAAATCAAAGCAGCTATAGAAACTTCCTGATTAAAAAAAACAACAACAAAAAAACAAAAACGATTCAACTTGAGCGGTTTCATTATAACAATACGGACACAAGTCGATTTCTCTCTTCCCCAGACATTGTGGAACTGAATTTAAACAAAAGTGATTTGTTTTGCAGAACTTGTTTTGCTATTAAATTAAAAAAACAAAAACAAAAAAACATCGGGAGTTTATCGGTTCCAACACGCGCGCGCACACACACACACGCGCGCACGCACACGCACGTTAAAGCTGTCAAAGCTCTCTCTATATAAAACCGCCAGGCCAAAGTTACGGTTTCAATAATTTAACTGAAAACACACCACCACCACCACCACCACCAACAACAACCAGCAGCAGCAGTATCGAAAAGCTCAAAATGAAAATGCCAAAGGAACAGTAAATCGATCCCATAAAAGAAAGAAGAAATCAAAGCAGCTATAGAAACTTCCTGATTAAAAAACAACAACAAACAAACAAAAACGATTCAACTTGAGCGGTTTCATTATAACAATACGGACACAAGTCGATTTCTCTCCTCCCCACCCACCTCACTCCAACCCCGATTTTTTTCTTCTTTCTTCTTTCTCTCTCCCCCACCCACCTCATCCTTAAGTAAAATCTGCAAAATCTGTATTTACAGAACTCGGCTTCGGGTCATGTACTACCTAATTCTATGGGCTTCAATGGGAAGGGAGGATTTCCGGCTGATGACGAAGATGATGATGATGATGATGATGATGACCACATCACATTCAATCCCCCCCGAACCACACCCACCCTCTCTCCCCAAGCATTTCCTGAGTAATCCGCCCTCTGGTTAACTTGCATTACTGATATTATAATAACGCGGAAACACCACAAAATTAAAACAATCAAACAAACAAATAACAAACACACACACACACACACGAGATGAAGCTGTGATGTTTTTGAAGATTGTGACTGATTTGATGTGAAAGCGTCAATTGAAAAAAAAAAAAACAAAAAAAGTGGGGGTTGTGTGAGGTATGTGATGTGGCCACTGGCTACTGTTTGATCTCAGAGAATGTAATCAACAAAACAAACAGCACTTTTTGCCTGCATCATCCTCGGTTATTTTTTTTTTTTTTTGGTCGATAAAATAAGAACACATTATTATTATTTTTTTTTTCTCTCTCTAATATTTACACTGTTCGCAAGAATTGTGTGAATGCGTGTTGGCCACACTGAGAACAAACTCTCTTCTTCTTCTTCTTCCTTTTTTTTCTCTGTTAATATTGTTCGCATAATTGGTGACTCTCTCTCTCTCTGTTCGACTGTGTGTATATATATATATGTGTGTGTGTGTGCGTGCGTGTGTATTTCTGCATGTGGTGTGTGTGTGTGTGTGTGTAAGAAAGAGAGAGAGAGAGAGAGAGAGAGAGAGAGAGAGAGAGTGTGTGTGTGTGTGCCCGCGCGCGCGCGCGTGCATGTCTGTGTGTGTGTGTCCTTAGGACTGTCACGTGTCTTAAGACTGTCAGTGGCTTGGTCATCTTCATCATCATCATCCTCGTCATCGTCATCGTCGCCCCTTCCCCCGCCCCCTCACCAAACCCCCCTCCCCTCTCACGTACCGTGTTCGATCCCTGAGCTGTCAGCGTGACGTCCACTTCCGTCCGTCAGTCTGTCCGTCTGCCTGCCTGCTGTCTGTCTGTCTGTCTGCCCCAATAATCATTCTGGTGATGGTATTGGATTCTCTCTCTCTCTCTCTGTCTCCCTCCCTCACCCCTCTCTCTCTCTCTAACACGGGAAAAGTCAGCTGTCATAATGACGTCTAATTTCCTGCCCTGCTGGCAGCAACGGGAACGGCGTCGAGAAGAAAAAACAACACATATGTACCGAAAACCTTATCTCCCATCTACCTCCCCCCACCCCCCCCCCCTCCCCTCCCAGATCAATGCTTATGGATGGCGTCGATGCTTACAGGATGGTTTCAGTTTCAGTAGCTCAAGGAGGCGTCACCGCGTTCGGACAAATCCATATCTGCAATACACCACATCTGCCAAGCAGATGCCTGACCAGCAGCGTAACCCAACGCGCTTAGTCAGGCCTTGAAAAAAAAAAAAAGAAAAGAAAAAAAAAGGTGAATAAATAATAGATAAATACATAAAAAAACCTACTACCACTACTAATAATATATGTATAAGGCGCAAAAAATTGATGAAGACAAAAAAAATAAAAATAAACGTACATAAATAAGTAAGTAAATAAATAAATAAATAATAATTATAATATAAAAAAAAGGGTATCAATAATAATAATAAATAAATAAGACAACAATGATGATAAATAAGCAAATAAATGTAAAACATGAAGACACACATTCACACATACACCCACACATGCATAACAGATGGAGGACGACGAAGTTCAGTGGAAGAATATATATATATATATATATATATATATATAGGTTGTGGAATTCGTGGTAGAGACAGGGGACCGTGTTCATCCCACTTTTGAATAAATAAATAAATAAATAAATTGCCCGTCATGTCGGCTGACTGATAAAACAGCACAGATTTTTCATTTATTTATCTGTCTATCTATCTATCTCTCTATCTATCTATACATTTTATTTCAACTACGATCGTCTTAGAACTCTTAGCACCCTTCGTCTTGGCGCAAAGCCAACAGCTGCCAGGCGTACCATCTATCTATCTATATCTGTGTACCTGTGTGTGTGTGTGTGTGTGTGAGAGAGAGAGAGAGAGAGAGAGAGAGAGAGAGAGAGAGAGAGAGAGAGAGAGAGAGAGAGAGAGAGAGAGAGAGAGAGAGAGAGAGAGAGAGAGAGAGAGAGAGAGAGAGAGAGAGAGAGTACAAACGCACTGTGTACTTTAATTCCAATCTGGTTTTCTTCCTTGCACACAGTGATTGTGGTTCTCTTTCAACCATCACCGGGAAGAAAAAAAAACAACAACACAAAAAACAAACAACAACAACAACCAGAAAAAAAAAAGAAGGTTTTGACGTCATGAAGACAATTTCCTTTTCGCACCCCACTTCCCCCCCTCCAAAGCATCTTCTGTTTCTCTGCACTGACATCACCTATCTTGCCTACCGTTGTTTTTTCCCCCAGTTCTAATCTTCATCTACCGTCTGTTTTCGTTACCACTGACTGTATCGATGTGATACCTCTTCTGGTGACAGCAAATTCAACTTCACGTTGATATTTGATAGTGGCCTTCTCCTACAATGTTTGTTCATTCATTTGTTTTGTTTCTTCATTAACTTTTTTTTTATGAATAAGTTGAACTATTTGATATAAATGATAAAAGTGGTTCATCAGCCGTCAGGTTAAAATTGAAGCGCAACTTGTGAGCACAGTAGCTTGTTGATGCTCTCTTTGTCATTGTCTGCATTGAAGCGCAACTTGTGAGCACAGTATCTTGTTGATGCTCTCTTTGTCATTGTCTGCATTGAAGCGCAACTCGTGAGCACAGTATCTTGTTGATGCTCTTTTTGTCATTGTCTGCACTGAAGCGCAACGTGTGAGCACAGTAGCTTGTTGATGCTCTCTTTGTCATTGTCTGCACTGAAGCGCAACGTTAGAGCACAGTATCTTGTTGATGATCTCTTTGTCATTGTCTGCACTGAAGCGCAACGTGTGAGCACAGTAGCTTGTTGATGCTCTATTTGTCATTGTCTGCATTGAAGCGCAACGTGTGAGCACAGTATCTTGTTGATGCTCTCTTTGTCATTGCCTGTACTGAAGCGCAACGTGTGAGCACAGTATCTTGTTGATGCTCTCTTTGTCATTGTCTGCACTGAAGCGCAACGTGTGAGCACAGTATCTTGCTGATGCTCTTTTTGTCATTGTCTGCACTGAAGCGCAACGTGTGAGCACAGTATCTTGTTGATGCTCTTTTTGTCATTGTCTGCACTGAAGCGCAACTTGTGAGCACAGTAGCTTGTTAATGCTCTCTTCGTCATTGTCTGCATTGAAGCGCAACTTGTGAGCACAGTATCTTGTTGAGGCTCTCTTTGTCATTGTATTGAAGCGAAACGTGTGAGCACAGTAGCTTGTTGATGCTCTCTTTGTCACTGTATTGAAGCGAAACGTGTGAGCACAGTAGCTTGTTGATGCTCTCTTTGTCATTGTCTGCACTGAAGCGCAACGTGTGAGCACAGTAGCTTGTTGATGCTCTCTTTGTCATTGTCTGCATTGAAGCGCAACGTGTGAGCACAGTAGCTTGTTGATGCTCTCTTTGTCATTGTCTGCATTGAAGCGCAACGTGTGAGCACAGTATCTTGCTGATGCTCTTTTTGTCATTGTCTGCACTGAAGCGCAACGTGTGAGCACAGTATCTTGTTGATGCTCTTTTTGTCATTGTCTGCACTGAAGCGCAACTTGTGAGCACAGTAGCTTGTTAATGCTCTCTTCGTCATTGTCT
>NC_134883.1:9085547-9108047 GCF_041734735.1 Babylonia areolata
CTTTACCTGAGTTTTGTTGTTGCTGTTGTTGTTGGGTTGGTTTTTTTTTCTTTTTTTTTCTTCTCCTTGTTGGTCTGTTTACTACCTGGCTTGCGCCCACCACATCGTAGTCTATTTGTTTGGCAATAGAACACTAAGGGAGGAAGGGTTGGTGCAGGGGATAGCGGGTTGAGGAGGGGAGAAAGAGCTTGTGGGGGGAGATACACACTGAGGAAATTAATCATTGGAAGGAAAAAAAAAATCAATGTTTGTAAGAACAGACTAAAAAAAAAAAAAAAAAAAAAAAAAAAAAAAAAATATATATATATATATATATATATATATATATATATGCAGAAAAATCCACTTCGATATTCCGGAAAAACAAATGAAACTGCACGCAGAGAAAAAAAATACAAAAAAGATGGGTGGCGCTGTAGTGTAGCGACGCGCTCTCCCTGGGGGAGAGCAGCCCGAATTTCACACAGAGAAATCTGTAGTGATAAAAAGAAATACGAATACAATATATATGTATGTATGTATATATATATATCACAAGTTGACAACAACAGCAATACCAAAAAAATGAATGGAAAAGAAAGGGGGGAAAAAATGTCTCCTCGCGATGTTTCTCGAGGGGGCAGAAAGAACCTTATCACAAACAAACGAGCTGGAAGCGATGGATACAGCTTGAACGACTGATCACTACCGATCCCTTCTGTCAACATGACAAGTCTACAGATGTTTATGACAAACCTGGATGACCTTTCGCAACTCGGTTATAATAAATACGTCAAGCCTCTATTGCTCGCTGCCTGGTTTGCGACGGAGGAGGAGGAGGAGGAGAAAGTGGAGGAATAATAATACATCAGCGGGAAATAAGATCTATTTTACCGCTTGGCATGTGGTACTAAAATGAAAGTGAGCTAATTGACGGCGCGGGGTATACCAGTGTACAAATGCCGCTCGGCATTTAATGATTGTGTGTTCTTTATGCGCATTGTGTCTGAATGTTTGCCTGCCTCCCCCCCGGTCCCCCACTTAAGTTTTTTTTACTCCCACCCCTATACCCCTCTCTGTCAGTGTCTCACGACAAATTAGATACCTGTGCCCTTTAATGGGGAAAAAAAAAAAAGGCTACAAACTGTGTGCAGCTTGAGAAAAAAGAAAAGAAAAAAGGTCACACGCATGCGTTCGTTATTATCGAAGGAACAACACTGGATGACGAAATTCCCATCTTTCATGACAACTGTGTTTATATATATATATATATATAAAATCGTGCTCACGTGCGAAACCGATTCTCTCTCTCTCTCTCTCTAACAGTCATTCGATAGTCTTAGTTTCCATTTGTGAATTTATCAGCTAATTATTTCATGACATGTCTTTCCTTGCTGTTCAAATACCCCTTCATGAGGGACTATGGCATATAATGAATAAACCATTCGTTCATTCATTCACACACACACACTCACTCACACACACTCTCACAGACACACACACACACAGTCACACACACAGATACAGTATATCTCTCTCTCTCTCACACACACACATACAGTCACACACACACACACACACACACACACACACACACACACACAGAGCTACAGTCTCAGAACACCTCACGGTCTTACCTTGCTCGGCAATTTCGATCTCTCGCCGCCCGAAGGCGTTGTGATCGATGTTCTTGACGCAGAAGTCGCCCGAGCCCTTGGAGTTCTTCTGCTGCTTGTCCCGCGGGTTGACGTCATCCTCGTCTGACGAGCTGCCCGTGTAGGAGGCTGTCACACACACACACAAGGACGACGACGTCCGTTATCAGGTCAAGTCATCATGTCTGTGCGGGAGGAGGTTCGTACGAAGATGATGATGATGATGATGATGGTGATGATGATGATGATGGTGGTAGTGATGATGATGATGATGATGGTACTCACACTACTTCTATTACTGCTAATAATCATTCCAACAATAATGGTAACAACAAAGAACAAAAAACATAATTAATAACAAACAAAAGAACAACTACCAAAAACAAAACAATGGGAACACGTCCGCAGATCATGCCTTGATTGAAAGGACACTTCAGCTGGATAGCAATAACAAAAAAACAAAAAACAACAACAAAAAACAAACAAACAAAACAAAACCCACCCCAAAACAAACAAACAAAAAAACCCCACAAAAAAACACCACTACTACTACTGGTACTAATATCATCATCATTATCATAACAATCATATCACAGGGGTGGAAATAACAATAACAGAATAATATGATCTTTTTTTTCTTCTTTAGACTCTCCACCGCGCGAAAACACACAGACACACGCACACACACACACACACACACACACCACGCGCACGCACCGGAAATCACAAGCTGTTATGGAAAAAAAAAAAAACGTAAGAGGGGCAGTGATTGCTGGGGGGAAATAATCTTTAACCAACATGTCCACCACATCAATGTGGCTGACAATATATTACTCAGTTCATGTTGTTTACAGCTTAGCACACCAAGATTCCAAGGACGCAAGAAACATAACTTGTTACAGATAACATAGGAAGAAAAAAAAAAAACAAACAAAAAAACAACCCAGCTAACATAAAATAGGGTAAATAAAATCAAATAAGTTAACAACCTCACACACACACAAAAAAAACATTGCATCCAAATGAAAGAAGCATGAGCGTGCGAGCAAACGAGTGACAAAGAGAGATAGAGAGAGAGAGAGAGACAAACAGAAACAGACAGAGAGATACAGACAAAGATGCAGTCAGAAAGAGACAAATAAGGGCGAAAACTCGCCTGAAAAGGCAGTTACCCCCCCCTATACAAACTTCAAACCAGAATCCCAAATGACCCAACAAAGCAAACGAGAGAACCGCAAAGCGAAAGCCAAGCCAAACTCTGACGTGTTAACACAGCTATGACGTGGTAAATTAGACGACGCAGATGATGACAAGCTTCACACGAAGTGTAACACTTCAAAGTTGGCAGTGAAGTTCAAAGCGCGTGTGAATGAATGGGGGTGCATTGCTTCACAATTTAACACTCAAGGAAGCCGAGCAAAAAAAGAAAAGAAAAAAAAAAGCTATTAAAAAAGTGTTAAAAAAAAGAGTTAAAAAACCAATAGGCCTAGTTTGCATCAGTTTGACATGGTACAGTATATGACACCAAAAAAAAAGAGAGTTACGACGGTCTCTGTATTAATGTTAATACCGTGATGCGATGTTTTATTCATCTATTTACTTACTGAACTGAACAGAGAAAGCCATATGAGTACAGTAGTAAAGTGAGTACAGTGGGGGGTGGTTGTTATATAAAGACAGACAGACAGAGACAAAGAATGAATGAATGAATCTTTATTTTCCAACGGTGAAGATATCAGCACTTTGGCCGACTTACACATCTGTTTTAAGAGACACACAAACATACATGCATATAAATGTTGTTATACGATTTTTAAAAAAATCTACTTAAAAAACAAAACAAAACATGTATACAGTACAAGAGAGAGAGAGAGAGAGAGAGAGAGAGAGAGACAGACAGACAGACAGACATACACAAAGAAAGACAGAGACAGAGGAGATACAGGGAGACAAGAGAGAGAGAGAGAGAGAGAGAGAGAGAGAGAGAGAGAGAGACAGACAGACAGACAGACAGACAGAGGAGAGACAGGGAGACAAAGAAAGAGACAGAGAGAGTGAGAGCGAGCAAATAAAGCAGGTTCCTGTGTGAACTGTCATGAAAATTGAATATCGACCCTGAATGCGTTTATTGTGGGGCTCTCATTGGCAGCACGCACAGAGAGAGAGAGAGAGAGAGAGAGAGAGAGAGAGAGAGAGAGAGAGAGAGAGAGAGAGAGATGGTTTATTCATGTATAGGCCTAGGCCCCTTATGAAGGCGAACGTGAACATTATTTTACAAACAATACATCACGACACAGTGAGCATCAATAAACACAGTCAAACAAAAAATAAACCAGCATTACAGTTCAATGTGTAGAACAATAAAAGAAAAAAAACAAAACAAACAAACAAAAGAATACAAACAGCGTTTTCACGAAGTAGCCATTTCTCTGAATTTGAAAGCTTTGTATGAAAAAAGTGAAAATTTGCGAACAACTTCAGGGGAAGTTGATGACATCAATAAGTTCAAATTAAACAACGTAGGTTTACTATAATATTTAGGCTGAATAAACTTCTCCCGAATGTTCCTTAAAGCTGGACAGCAAAGAACAAAGTGTATCTCATTTTCTTGTGATTCTTTACATAATGGGCAGATCAGATCACTGTCGTTACAAGAGAGAGAGAGAGAGAGAGAGAGAGAGAGAGAGAGAGACCGACAGACAAGAGAGAGACAGAGACAGACAGACAGAGAGAGTGAGACAGACAGAAAGAGTGTGTGTGTGTGTGTAGACCGAGAGAGAGAAAGAAAGAGAGAGAGAGAGAGAAAGACTGAGAGAGAGAGAGAGAGAGAGAAAGACTGAGAGAGAGAGAGAGAGAGAGAGAGAGAGAGAGAGAGACAGACAGACAGAGAGACAGACAGACAGAGACATAGAAACAGAGAAGTGTATGTTGTGGAGAGAGCTGTACGAAACGCAATACAACTCAGTGCAGTGTGCCAAGCACGGAATGGTATGCATAGAACTGCGCTTGTTGTAGTCACAGTAGAATGTACTCGGAAGAGACTGACTGACAGACAGACAGACAGACAGGAATACAGAGAGCCACACAGGAGCTATGTGTCTGTTGCCTATGCGTGCGTGCGTGCGTGCGTGCGTGCGCATTTGCTCAGGATTTCCTGGCAACAGTCAGCAAAGCACGGGAGAGAGTGGCTTTCGTTTTTCTTCTGCAAGAAAAAACATGACGCTGCATATTTTGGCCGACGTGGTATATAGTACCACCAACACCACCATAGTCAAAATGTAACGTTTTCATACCCACCCACCCACCCACCCACACACACACACTCACTTCCACAACGAATGCATCACAATACAAACTCACACAAACATGCGCATACCTACACTAACCACGGACACACATACACACACACATAACAAAATAAACAAGACGCACACACTCACGCACACAGAAACACGCACACACACACACCACCGTATTCTACTCATCGAGTAAAAAACAAAACAAAAAAACAACGACATAAATAACACGCACACCCCCACCCAACCACAGACACACCACAACACAAAGAAGACACGCGCGCGCGCGCGCACGCACACACACACACACCACACCACTCATCGAGTATCAAAAATAACAACGACATAACCAACACCCACCACAGACACACCACAACACAAACAAGACACGCACACAACACAACACAACACAGTCACACACACACACAAACACAGACACACACACACACCACTCTACTCATCGTGTATCAACAATAACAACGACACCACCAACACCACCACTACCACTTATAATAAACAAAACCACCACCACCACCACCAGAAAGAAACCCCAGTACCTTCCAACACGCGAGTCAAGCCTGAAAGAAAGTCGGGTGCACTGCATTCTTGCCTCTTTGCCAAGGCTCCCCCATCCAAAACCCACCCCCAGCCCGAAACCACCCCCCCCCCCTCCAAAAAAAAAAACAACAAAAAACCCCCACCTCCCCACCAACAACAGAGAGTACTGCAAAACGAAAGTCTGGGTGGAACCCAACTGGTTGATTTTCTTCTTCTTCTTCTTTCTGTCTTTCTTTCTCTGTTGTTGTGATGATGCTCTTTTTCTATCTTTGTAACTGTCCCAAATGGCACGTCGTTGTCTCTGACAATACAACATGACATTACGCAACACTCCTTACCATCCTCCCACCACCACTCAGTCAGTCTTTCTCAGTTTCAGCTGAGTCAGATATCGTTTTGGTGGAAAAAAAAAAAGAAAAGAAAAAAAGAAAAAGAAAAAGAAAAAAAAGAAAAGAAAAAAAAAGGCTGTGTTGGTTCGCGCAAGAACGTTAGAAACACACACACACACACACACACGCACATTCTCTCTCTCTCTCTCTCTCTCTGTGTGTGTGTGTGTGTGTGTGAACACACGCTCGTCCATGTGCTCAATTGAGTTCACATTCAATACCAAGATACGAAACAAAATACAGCACTTAAGAATGAAACGCCACTGACATACCCGCCCCCCCCCCCCCATCCTCTGCCCACATAATTATGAACAATGTATCAAAGAGTATTGTCAACACACACAGACACACACACCACACGGACAATGTATCAAATTGTACTGCCAACACACACACACACGGACAATGTATCAAATTGTACTGCCAACACACACACACACACACACACGGACAATGTATCAAATTGTACTGCCAACACACACACACACACACACACACACGGACAATGTATCAAATTGTACTGCCAACACACACACACACACACACACACACAGCACAACACAACACACACACGGACAAAGTATCAAAACGTGTCCGACGCTTGAACAGATATCTATCCAACGAACAACCTATCTCAAGTATCTAGCCAACCAGCTGCCCAATCTGCCTCAACAGATCGCTCATTCAACAAAACATTAGGTGACGGACACCTGATAACAATGACACGTTCTCAGCATCGGATAACACGCTCACACGCGGCAGTCAGATTCGCATTAAGGATAAATATCATTGTGGTTTCCACAATGAGGTACAGTCGAAAGTCGTTTTAGTAGCTTTTTTTTTTTTGTAATGCAGCAGAATACAAAAACGTAATTATTGAACATATTCCTATACACCAGTATGATGAAAGAACGGTATCACCTTCATTGTGGACACACACACACACATTCACAGTAATATGGAGAGAGAGAGAGAGAGAGAGAGAGAGAGAGAGAGAGAGAGAGAGAGATACTGAGAGAGATGAAAAGACACAGACAGACAGACAGATACACACACACACACGGACAGTGATAAAAGTATACTGTTGACAGCAGCTTATTTTATTCAAGCAATGGCACACCCACTGAAGTCACTTGTGTCTGTCACATTACGCTAGAAACTAGCACAATATTCAAAGTAAATGAACAGAAAGACAGACTTATATACACAATCACACACAGGTAAGCAAACATGCGCGCGCTCACACACACACACACACGCACACACATACACGGCACTCCCTCCAGCACCCCCCCTGCCCCCTAAATCAGAATAAATTTACCGTGCTTTGTATGACGCATACTGGTTGTCTCCAGTTCACGGCACAGGTACACATGTGAACCAACACACTTTGCCCCCCCCGCCAAACGTCACTCCACTCCCGAGGAAAAACAAAATTCACCAGTCAGTTTATGCCATCTCTCTTGAAGCGGTGAATAACAAACAGCTTTAACTTAGCATTCGGCATTCGTTTTCAATCCTGTGGCGACTGTCTCATGGAAGATAAAAACCACGCACACTTTTTTTTTTTGTAGCCAGTGACAACGTTGTCGCTTTCCCCAAGCTTTCTTCGCAATTCAATAATACCAATGGGTTTTTTTAGAAAGGGAGAAGTCGTCCACACAAGTTAATATGTAGATATTGGCACGGTCTATGTCAGTGTTGTTCAGTTGAAAAGCTTGGCAATCCACATGGTTGTGATTCCCCCCCCCCCACGACCAACGGGACTCTGAATTAATTCTGGTCTTACTTGTTAAGCGTGAGACACTGCACGTACTTTGTTGCTGAAGCACAAACAGCACAGCTTTCAACAACCGTGTGCTGAAAATATTCAGAGCAAAATGAAAAAAAACAACAAAAAACAATTCTAGATCTTGTGCGTTCTGAAAATATTCCATACTCCACAACGCTTATGCCTGTTCTTCTTCTGATTTTACCAGACTTTTGACGCGTTTGACAAAGAAAACTAATGTTGACTACTTTTTTTTAATGCAAAAGGCCAGGTGATACTAATCGACATATTGTTTTCTGTACACAGGTCCTTGCGCTTTTGGCAGAGAGAGAGAGAGAGAGAGAGAGAGAGAGAGAGGCCCTTTATTCGTTCCACTGAATTTCAAATCAGTGCACTAGTGCACTGTTTGAGAGAGACAGAGACAGAGACAGACAGAGACAGAGAGAGCTGACAGTCTTGGGTCAAGGGCAATCTTCACTGACTTTTTCTGTAACAACACACATACACCCCTTTCATCCACGGGTAGACTAAGATAACCGACCACCCCACAAGCCGTATACTACTACGCATGTCCACACACACAGTACACGAGTCACAGACACACACACACACACACACAGAGCTTAAGACCTGTGCTGTCCAGTGAGGGTGGAATCCCCCTAATTGGAACTCGCACCCTCTTCAAAGCATACAGACCAGTGCTGAGGCTGAGGACGAGGCAGAGAATATGGGTCGCAAGCATTCACCTACCTCTGTTACATACGTACTCTCATACGCCTGAAATTCACGCCCACAATCATAAGTGTGTGTACGTTTTATTTTGTTTGTTTGTTGTGTGTGTGTGTGTGTGTGTGTGTGTGTGTGTGTGTGTGTGTGTGCGCGTGCGCGCGCGCGTTTGATGTGTGGTGTGTATGACATTTCTCTCTCTCTCTCTCTCTCTCTCTCTCTCTATATATATATATATATATAAACAACCAATAAACAATGCTAGCATTTTTCCACCGACAACAACGCTCTCTTCGTCGTCGTTCACTGCCCAGGTTACTGACATAATAACTCAGTTTTCAAGCTGACAAATGCCTGTCGTAAACGTTATTATCCTATGAGACCCCCCCCCCCTCCCCCCCCACACCCCCACAACTCCCTCCAACACACACACACACGTAGCGCTGGCTATGCAAAAAGATCAGTGATAGCATTTGATGACTTTTCTCCTTCTCCTTCATGGTGTAGCTGTTGTTGAATTCTCTTGTTTTTCCTTCTGCTTGAGGAATACGTTTTCTGAGCTGTGCGCATACATGCTTTCGCGCGCGCGTGTATATATATATATATATATATATATATATATGTGTGTGTGTGTGTGTGTGTGTGTGTGTGTGTGTGTGTGTGTGTGTATGCACGCATATATATATATATATATATACACATATATATGTGTATGTGTGCATATATATATATGTGTGTGTGTGTGTGTGTGTGTGTGTGTGTGTGTGTGTGCATATATATATATATATATATATATATATATATATATATATATATGTGTGTGTGTGTGTGTGTGTGTGTGTGTGTACGCACTGTATTTTACTTATGTTGGTGGAGAAAGTAAAGCCACTGGGGGCTTTGAGAAACGGGTTTCTGATTTTCCAACTGACGTCGGGGATGGGAATGCTGTAAAAAACAACAACAAAAAAACAACCTATAACCTATAAATATTTGTGATGACGGCTGCTACCTTGTATGACGGCTGCTATATATATATATATCATAATCCTAAACACCAATCCTCCACCTCACGCACACATCTCTAGGATCTGGCGCCTTGCTCACACGAGCCCCAGCAAACATCCCGAATAGAAATATCATTTTCCCCCCAAGACTTTTCCAGCCCAAGAAATGGTTATGTCTCATCTTCTCTACGCCTTTTCCAGACCTGGCCATGTACAATTATCTCATTTTCCCTCCAATACCTTTCCAGTCCTCAAAATAGTTTTCTCATTTTTCCAAGACTTTAAAAAAAATTTTTTTATTCTCTTCAGACTTGGACATGGTTATAATGTCGTTTTTTCCCCCCCCAAGACTTTTCCACACCTGAACATAGTTTTCTCATTTTTCTAAGACTTGTTCTTTTCTTTTCTCCAGACCTGGATGGACATGGTTACCTCATTTTTGTAAAGACTTTTCTCCAGACTTCCATGACCCTGTAGGAACCCAGTGCTAAGTGCTGCCGGGGTGTCTTGGGTCCCTCGTACCCCCCCAACCCCCCCCCCAACAACCCCTCCCCTCCCCCACACACCCCTCACTCCACAACCTACCTTTACCACCTTCCTGAGGCCAGGATGCAATCCACCCGGAATTGGTTCCAGCCATACGGGGGGGTACCTCATCTGCAAGTGACCCCCACCCGCTTCCAGCGACAAACTTAAGACAGACGACACTCGGCAACCCGATGTTTGCTCGTTAGACGTGAGGCCAGAGTTCTGATGAACTAACTGCTGGAAGACTGATGATGAATCCACGTGAAGCTGAGGGCCACACGTTCATTTTCTTCCTCTTCGCTACGGCTTCACGTGATGGCATTAATCTTCACAGTAAACTAGTGTGTGTGTGTGTGTGTGTGTGTGTGTGTGTGTGTGTGTGTGTGTGATAATGTTTATGGAATTAGAGACTCCACTCTAGGAAATGGAAACCCCCCCCCACCCCCCCCCCCCAAAAAAACAACAAAAAAAACCCGCTAAGCAAACCCAGCGTTGCTAAAAAAAAACAAACTCGCTGATGGCCACCCAGCCCATGAGGTGTGACCACAGTCATGTCTCTGAACTCACCAGGGCCTTGCACTGAACGAACACTTAACATGTCTTGGAGCACCACCATATCTTTTTTTTCAACATTTAATTTTTTTTTAATTACAGTATTTCAAAGTGAGCACTGCACAAAGAACAAATCTAGATGGTCGACGGTCTCAAGCTAGCTGCGCGAAACAAACGCCTTCTTGAACATGCACAAAAAAAAAAAAAACAACGCCCCCCAAAAAAAACAACAAAACAAAACAAAAACAAACAAACAAAAAAACCAAGAACAAAAAACAACAAAAACAAACCAACAACAAACAACAACAACAACAACAAAACCCCCAAAAACAAACAACCTTTAAAAGCCTATTACAGCGAAATTGATTTGTTAATTTGCTCATCACAAAACAACAACAAACAAACCTCTCACCCCCCCCCCCCCCCCCCAAAAAAAAAAACAAAAACAAAAAAACAAAAAAAACAAACAAAAAAACCAAACAAAAAAACCCAACAACAAACAAACCAACAACAACAACAAAAAACCAACACCCCAACAGTTCTCGGATCAGCTATGAATGACGTTCCAGAAAAAAAGACGACCGACAATGAGGCTGCTACAAGAGACCATGGCACCAGTCTCAGACTCAACCCCTCGTCGGTTACTTTATAAAATGTTCGGACTTGCTCACAACCAAACAGAACGTCAATGTCTTCACCGCAGTTAGTTAGACATCCTCGGAACATATTTTTGAGAAACCCAACTCCTGCTCTTATACTCAACCACCCTTGTGTTATTTGAAAAACTAAAAGATGATTACTGCTTCATCAGCAAAACACGTGTAACTCTGCAGATCATAAGACATTATTAAAAAAAAGAAAAAAAAAAAAAAAAAGCAGCCCTCACACGCACGCCTTGTGAAAAACACAAACCCTCACGATCTGTCTGTCCCTTGGACACACCACTTAGCGCACGTAAAAGAACCCACGGCAACAAAAGGATTGCTCCTGGCAAAATTCTGTAGAAAAATCCACTTCGACAGGAAAAATACAACTGCACGCAGGGGGGTGGGGGGTGGGGGGGGGGGAAGGGTGGCGCTGTAGTGTAGCGACGCGCTCTCCCTGGGGAGAGCAGCCCGAATTTCACACAAAGAACTCTGTTGTGATAAAAAGAAATACAAATACAAATACCACGGCTGTCCGGCAGCGGGAAAAACAACAACAACAACAACAAAGAAGACCACTGAGCACTTGCTTCCAGCTTTCAACACACTGAACGCTGATGACACGTCTTTTGATTCTCTCACTCCACACACACACCACCACCACATCTGACAGGCGTGTGAGCATGGGTCATCAACGGTACTGTTTCCTCACGCTGCCATAGCAACCAGCAAAGCCTGGAAGACACGTGTGCAGTCTAGGCAGCCACCCACCTAGGTAAACCTTGCTCCCACCACCTCCCCCCCCCCTACCCACCCTACCATTCCCCCCTCACCCCTCCACCAATCTGTTCTACAGTGGACACAAACATCAAACGCTCAGTTTGTTCAGGACCACACACACACACATACACACACACACACACACATACACAGACACACTACTTACAATCATCGCCTGCACTTGTTTTCCATTCCCTGTGACGTCTGCAGTCTCCACAGACAATGCCACAGAGTATTATCATTACGCAGACGACGAACGACGTCACAAAAGCCAGTCCGCTTTGCTTCCTAACCAAGTGAGAGCACGCAAACATGCAAAGCACGCACACACACATAGGCACATAAAGGTAGGTAAGGTAGGTAGGTAGGTAGGTAGGTATGTAGATACGTAGTCGCAGGTATCTCCCGGAAATACATTCATTCCCGTTCATAAGTACATAGCTTCTGCAGATGACGCAAGATTCTTAATGGAGGAAGAAAACAGAAGCAATAATCTTTCGTTCTGTTCTCTTGAGACTCTGAGATCAAGAACAGTTTGTTACACAGGAGGAGGAGGAGGAGGAGAAGGAGCAGAATAGGGAGGAGGAGGAGAAGGTGGAAGAGGAGGAGGAGGAGGAGAAAAAGGAGGAAGAGGAACAAGCTGAGAGGAGAAAGCAGCAGCAGCTCTGATCTGCAGACTGGTTATTTTTTTTGGTTGTTAATGTCATTGCCTTTCGGAGTCAGTTAAATGTTATCAGTGCTGATGCAGCTTCAGTAGCGTTGACGTCATATCCCTAACCATGACCTGATAAAATGGCCCCGTTAATGAATTTAGATCTAATCATGGCCTTCCTCATGTGGAGTGATGTGTGGAACTTTAAAGGGTGGGGGGGAAGGGAAGGGGTGGGGGTGTGGGGGGCGAGGGCACTCATATGTCGTGAGAACAGTGTGTGTGTGTGTGTGTGTGTGAGAGAGAGAGAGAGAGGGAGAGAGAGAGACAGAGACAGGGAGAAATAGACCAGATTGTAGAATATATATATATATATACACACACACACACACACTTAACCCCACCTTCCCAATGCCACCCACCCCCATCCTCTCCATCTCTGTCTGTCACTCTCTCCACCTGTCTTTGTCTGCCTGTTTTCCTCTGTCTGTCTGTCTGTCTTTCTGTCAAGAAACCACACACCACAGAAGCCAAACAGAAGAGGTCACAAACGACGAAGAAGACTTGGAGGGAAACAGCCCACCAAACCGGCACCTCCACCCATGTCCGGCACTTGCAAGGCTTTGCTCTCAGACAACGACAACAAAAAGACAACAACAACAAAAAAACAAAACAAAAAACAATCAAAAAACAAACACGGCACAACAAGCAAAAAAAGAAAGAAAGAAAGAAAAGAAAAAACCCTCTAACCCCTGCCCACTATCCACTCCCAAATCTCAACCTAACACTCGTGAGAGAGATATATATTATGTGAGTTAGACAGCACGCTTGCCGTGGGGACTTTCAATAGGAAGGTGCCTGGGTTCAAACCCTCGTGGTTTTTCCTTTCTTCCGGTTTTTGTTGTTGTCCCCCCCCCCCCCCCCCCCCCCCCCCCCTTAACTCACTCAGTACGGCCAGTCCTCTCTTCTCCTCTACACAGACCCCTTGGATGTCCAGTGGGTGTCTGAATGACCCAACCTTTAGCTTCCGTCGTCAGAATTGTGGTATTCTTTGTCAACATTCACCTCTTCAGTATAAGAGCCTTCCGCTTGCAATATTTTGATGATGGTAATTGGGGTGAAACGCTGTTAACGTTGTCTCTTTCGCCGTTCGTATGGAGAGAGTTAACTGGCAGCGTCAGGAGTTGAAGGGTTTCAGTCAGGGCAGTGAACACAACATACTGCCCAGAACAAAAATGGACATTCAAGACTTTTTGCCACCGGTTCGTTTTACTCACTGCTGTGGCTCTCGGTAGAGATTTTTTTTTCTCCCCCTTTCTTGCTTTTTTTCTTTCTCAGGCTTTTGTCACTGGTTCGTTAAACTCCTTGATGTGGCTCAGGGTAGATATAGTTTTGTTCTTTCTTTCTTTCTTTCTTTCTTTCTTTGTATGGCTTTTGTCACTGGTTCGTTAAACTCCTTGATGTGGCTCAGGGTAGATATAGTTTTGTTCTTTCTTTCTTTCTTTGTATGGCTTTTGTCACTGGTTCGTTAAACTCCTTGATGTGGCTCAGGCTAGATATAGTTTTGTTCTTTCTTTCTTTGTATGGTTTTTGCCACTGGTTCGTTAAACTCCTTGATGTGGCTCAGGGTAGATATAGTTTTGTTCTTTCTTTCTTTCTTTCTTTGTATGACTTTTGTCACTGGTTCGTTAAACTCCTTGATGTGGCTCAGGGTAGATATAGTTTTGTTCTTTCTTTCTTTCTTTCTTTCTTTGTATGGCTTTTGTCACTGGTTCGTTAAACTCCTTGATGTGGCTCAGGGTAGATATAGTTTTGTTCTTTCTTTCTTTGTATGGCTTTTGTCACTGGTTCGTTAAACTCCTTGATGTGGCTCAGGGTAGATATAGTTTTGTTCTTTCTTTCTTTCTTTGTATGGCTTTTGTCACTGGTTCGTTAAACTCCTTGATGTGGCTCAGGGTAGATATAGTTTTGTTCTTTCTTTCTTTCTTTGTATGGCTTTTGTCACTGGTTCGTTAAACTCCTTGATGTGGCTCAGGGTAGATATAGTTTTGTTCTTTCTTTCTTTGTATGGCTTTTGTCACTGGTTCGTTAAACTCCTTGATGTCGCTCAGGGTAGATATAGTTTTGTTCTTTCTTTCTTTCTTTGTATGGCTTTTGTCACTGGTTCGTTAAACTCCTTGATGTGGCTCAGGGTAGATATAGTTTTGTTCTTTCTTTCCTTCTTTCTTTTTATGACTGTTGTCACTGGTTCGTTAAACTCCTTGATGTGGCTCAGGGTAGATATAGTTTTGTTCTTTCTTTCTTTCTTTGTATGACTTTTGTCACTGGTTCGTTAAACTCCTTGATGTGGCTCAGGGTAGATATAGTTTTGTTCTTTCTTTCTTTCTTTGTATGACTTTTGTCACTGGTTCGTTAAACTCCTTGATGTGGCTCAGGGTAGATATAGTTTTGTTCTTTCTTTCTTTCTTTCTTTGTATGACTTTTGCCACTGGTTCGTTAAACTCCTTCATGTGGCTCAGGGTAGATATAGTTTTGTTCTTTCTTTCTTTCTTTGTATGGCTTTTGTCACTGGTTCGTTAAACTCCTTGATGTGGCTCAGGGTAGATATAGTTTTGTTCTTTCTTTCTTTCTTTCTTTGTATGGCTTTTGTCACTGGTTCGTTAAACTCCTTGATGTGGCTCAGGGTAGATATAGTTTTGTTCTTTCTTTCTTTCTTTGTATGGCTTTTGTCACTGGTTCGTTAAACTCCTTGATGTGGCTCAGGGTAGATATAGTTTTGTTCTTTCTTTCTTTCTTTCTTTGTATGGCTTTTGTCACTGGTTCGTTAAACTCCTTGATGTGGCTCAGGGTAGATATAGTTTTGTTCTTTCTTTCTTTCTTTCTTTGTATGGCTTTTGTCACTGGTTCGTTAAACTCCTTGATGTGGCTCAGGGTAGATATAGTTTTGTTCTTTCTTTCTTTCTTTGTATGACTTTTGTCACTGGTTCGTTAAACTCCTTGATGTGGCTCAGGGTAGATATAGTTTTGTTCTTTCTTTCTTTCTTTCTTTGTATGGCTTTTGTCACTGGTTCGTTAAACTCCTTGATGTGGCTCAGGGTAGATATAGTTTTGTTCTTTCTTTCTTTCTTTGTATGGCTTTTGTCACTGGTTCGTTCAACTCCTTGATGTGGCTCAGGGTAGATATAGTTTTGTTCTTTCTTTCTTTCTTTCTTTGTATGACTTTTGTCACTGGTTCGTTAAACTCCTTGATGTGGCTCAGGGTAGATATAGTTTTGTTCTTTCTTTCTTTCTTTCTTTGTATGGCTTTTGTCACTGGTTCGTTAAACTCCTTGATGTGGCTCAGGGTAGATATAGTTTTGTTCTTTCTTTCTTTCTTTCTTTCTTTCTTTGTATGGCTTTTGTCACTGGTTCGTTAAACTCCTTGATGTGGCTCAGGGTAGATATAGTTTTGTTCTTTCTTTCTTTCTTTGTATGGCTTTTGTCACTGGTTCGTTAAACTCCTTGATGTGGCTCAGGGTAGATATAGTTTTGTTCTTTCTTTCTTTCTTTGTATGGCTTTTGTCACTGGTTCGTTCAACTCCTTGATGTGGCTCAGGGTAGATATAGTTTTGTTCTTTCTTTCTTTCTTTCTTTCTTTGTATGACTTTTGTCACTGGTTCGTTAAACTCCTTGATGTGGCTCAGGGTAGATATAGTTTTGTTCTTTCTTTCTTTCTTTCTTTGTATGGTTTTTGTCACTGGTTCGTTAAACTCCTTGATGTGGCTCAGGGTAGATATAGTTTTGTTCTTTCTTTCTTTCTTTGTATGGATTTTTGCCACTGGTTCGTTATAAACACCTCGATGTGGCTCATGGCTGATGATTACAGTTTTGCTTTTCTTTCTTTCTTTCATTCTGTTTTTTTTTTCTTTTTCTTTTTATTCCTTCACTTGAACTCACTCAGGACAACACAACATAGGCTGCACAGCAACAACAACGATAGTGTCCAACAACCCCTTTCGGTGTGCATGACACATGCTTCAGAAGGCCGAAAACCGCACAAAAGTCTAGCCAGATCTAATCGAATCGAATCGAATCGAATCAAATCAAACCAAACCTCCCTGCTAAGAGCCCAGCCGACCGTTAGGCACCACAAAAAAAAAAAAAAAAAAAAAAAAAAAGACTACAACACACGATAAGAGATCCCCGTAATCTGCGTCAGTCAGTGTCCGGAAGTGGGTCATGTCACGGAAACGCGAACCCTCTTCCTTCCTCCCCCCCCCCCTTCCCCCCCTCCCCCCCCAAAAAAAAAAATCTGCAATGCACAAACACCAGCGCCCCTCCTGAAAACGGAGCATGGCTGCCTCCTGCATGATGGGCGTCATTACAAAACGGTCAAACTCCGTGACACAAACAACAACAACAACATCAAATCTCGTTCATGAATGCGAGTGAAACGAGGTTGTTGCAGAAGCTCACCACAAACCTGCAAAAAAAAAACCACAACAACATAAAAACAAAAATACAACAAATATCCTTTAACGAAAAAAGAGAACCAAAAACAAAGACACACACACGCGCACACAGACAGAATACAGATATCTACACATACATCCCGCATGTCGCAGCATCACCAGCCGGTACATCCTGTCCAGACAGCCATTCCAAAACAGCAGCAGCAGCAGCAGTAACATCATGCAGTCTCTCTTTCCCCCCTTCCTTCCTTAAACCCGACACCACTACCCCTCCCCCCCCCCTCTCTTCCCTGCTTCCTCTCTCTGTTCCTCTTCCTTCATTTCCTAGGACAGGCTGATTTCGTGTATGTTTCTTTCTTTCTCTCTCTCTCTCCCCCCCCCCCCCCCCTTTTCCTTCTGTTCGTCCTATGAAGGAAAAGAGACGCCAGGGGGTAAACGCCAGATCAATAATCAGACAAGGGAGTGGGGGGGATAAAAAGAAAAACAAAAAGCAAAATGTGCACTGCAATGTACAGCACAGCACGTCTGCCGTGCAGTCAAAGCAGGGATCGCGACGGAATCGCATCTCTCTCTCTCTCTCTCTCTGAACTTCATTTCGTGTTACGTTGCCCTGCCTTAAATGACCTTAGGCTACAGTTAATTCCACAAAAATATCATAGACATCCATCTCTGTTTCGACTTTCCTTGCTAATGTCATCAACAAATGAAACCATTGTAAAACAGTTCGCTATATACTTGTATAAGGCATTCAAAATCCGCAGTTTGATATGTGATTAATTGTGCTTTTTGTGTGTGCATGTGCATTGCTAGAATTGTAGTTAAATGTTTTCTGTTCCACATTGTTCTGGAATGTAACAATTTGTGTTCACTGATCCCCTTCATGAGGGGCTACGGCCTTTATTGAATAAAAATGTTCGTTCGTTCGTTCGTTCTCTCTCTCTCTCTCTATGTGAATATGCATGCCCACAACTGCCACCACCACCGACACTTACAACAAACCAGGACGTTCATAGATCTATCTATATGATAGCTGCACACCACTTCGTTTTCGGGAAAGATGTAGTGACGGGAAAAAAATTGATAATTGGATTTCCTTTAAACCCTCCCCCACTACGAAGCGTGTTCAAAATATAAATGATATATATCAGCTTGTCTGTCCAGAGACACACACACACACACACACACACACACACACACAGAGAGAGAGAGAGAGAGAGAGAGAGGAGACTAAGAGGTGTATATGTACATATTATATCTGTGTTTTCCATAAACAACACACTCACCGTATTTTCTAAGCAGATGTGATGTAGCATAAATGGAATAGCCCGCACTCACTGGCACCCTCCTTGAAGAAACAAACCGATAAAAGTAAAAAGGAGGAAGAGGAGGAGGTGGAGGAATATGGGAAGAAAGAACAAGAAGAGGAGGAGGAAGAAAAGGAGGAAGAGGAGTAAGGAGGAGGAAGAATAGGAGGAGGAAGAGGAAGAGGAGTAAGAAGAGAAGGAGGAGTAAGAAGAGGAGGAGGAGGAAGAATAGGAGGAGGAGGAGGAGGAGGAAGAAGAAGGGAAGGAAGAGGAGGAGGAGGAAGAAGGAGGAAGAAGAAGAAGAAGGAGGAGGAGGAAGAAGAAGAAGAGGAGGAGGAGGAAGAAGGAGGAAGAAGATGAAGAAGAAGAAGGAGGAGGAGGAAGAAGAAGAAGAGGAAGAGGAGGAGGAGGAAGAACAGAAGAAGAGGAGGAGGAAGAAGAGCAGGAGGAGGAGGAAGAGGAGGAAGAAGAGGAGGAGGAGGAGGAGGAGGAGGAAGTGTGCAACAAGGAAGAAGGGAAGCCAGCTGTATAATAAATAACACTTGACACACAGCTGACTTATATCAGCTATTCACTCCCTCACCCCCTCTCTTCTTTTGTAAATGATTACGTTCTATTGAAAACTCAATTCCTTCAACCAGACGTTTACAATCACCAGTTCACTATCTTTTTTTTTCTTTTCTATTTTCATCTCTTCTTTTGTAAATGATAACGTTCAAAAGTTAAAAATAACACTTTCAACCAGACGTCTACATTCACCAGTATGTATGTGTGACGGGACATTAACCCCCCCCCACTCCCCACACACACACACACCCCAACCCCCCTCCCCTGCCCATCCCTCTCCCTGCTCTCTCAGTCCAAGCGCGTTGGGTCACGCCGCTGGTCAGAGAGAGAGACAGAGGAACAGACGGCACAGAATAACCAACAAACAACAAGAAAAATCACTGCCGACAGTAACTACCAAAAGACGTCATCATCGTCTTATCTTTTCCTCCTTAATCAAAAAGACACAGAAGGACTGACCAAAGCTTTTAGCTTCTACTGGCAAACACTCGGAAATTATCAATCAATCAGCAATGGAACCCCCCCCCCCCCCCCCCCCGGGACACACAGACGCTAACCTCCACACAACCAACCGACGCTGTCAAATACCTTCTTCGTCGATTAGTAGTAATCAGCCGAAGGGCGGCAACAAAAAACCTCTTCTACCTCAGCTCAAACAATGGACCCTCCTCAAGAAGAAAGCTTTGATGAGGAGGTGAGGCGGGTGTGTGTGTGTGTGTGGGTGGGAGAACCGAATGGTAAGGGAGGTGGGGTTAGAGAAGGGGATCTGAGGGTGGGAGTAATGCCCTCCTTTGTATGTATGTATGTATGTATGTTTTTATATATAGCCAACCAACCCAAGAGAATGAAAATAACCCGAGGTCTGGACACACGCCTTCTGGACGCTAATGCACGAAGAAAGCCGCAAAAATGGGAGGAAAAATCGCCGTGTGCTGTAAGGAAAAAAGGATGATGATGATGATGATGAAGAAGAAGAAGAAGAAGAAGAAGAAGAAGAAGAAGAAGAAGAAGAAGAAGAAGAAACAACCCAAGCAATCTCTCTTTCTCTTTATCTGAGCTCTCCCTTCTGATTAATACTGCTTCATTAATGTTGACCAGCTTGTCTGTCCACACTCGCATCTTCTTGTTGGTCTGTGGTTCGGATTTCCGCCCTCACTCCCTACTGCCCACTTTGGTCAACAACATTATGCAGCCTCTTGGGGAATCAGGGGTGAGGGGGCGGGGGGGGGGGGGGGGGGGGGGGGGGGGGGGGGGGGGGTACGGTTGATTTGTTTTATCATTATTATGATCATCATTATTTTAAAGTTTTATAAAACATGCTTACAAGAGCAAGAAGAAGAAGAAGATGATGATGATGTTGGTGATGATACACAAGAAAAAGAACAAGAAGAATGAACGCAACACAAGACAGACACCCCCTACCCACCACGATTGGACCCTCGGTCATACACAGACATCTTCCTGACCCCCCCCCCCCGCGCAACCCCCCACTCTCCTGCACCCCCCTCACCCACCACACACTCCCAACCAAAGGAATATCGTATTACTGACGGGATATTGTATTAATGTATTACTCGCAGATTTCTCTGTGTGATAATTCGGGCTGCTCTCCCCAGGGAGAACGCGTCGCTACACTTTAAGAGCCATCCTTTTTGCATGTGTGTTTTTTTTTTTGTTTTTTTTTCCCCCCTGCCTGCCTGCAGTTTATTGTTTGTTTTCCTATCGAATCGGATTTTTTTTTTTTTTTTTTCTACAGAATTTTGCCAGGAACAACCCTTTTTTTCCCGTGGGTATTTTTACGGGCGCTGAGTAAATGAAATGAAATGAAATTATGGTGCTTAGAGCCTCGCCGACCACTAACGCCATCTCAAGGCTATCGCCGCGGGCGCTGAGTGCATGCTGCACACGGGACTTCGGTTTGTCGTCTCATCCGAATGAGTAGCGTCCAGACCACCACCACCACTCAAGGTCTAGTGGAAAGGGAGAAAATACTGGGGGACCGTAGACCCCAGCTCACGGCACTTACGGACCAGTTGTCAAAGCTACTACCAGGACAACGAGACTAGAACAGACAGACAAGACAGACAGACAGACTGGCTCCGTTCAGCTTCCGCGAGTCCAACGTAATGCAACAGCAGGTAGGTTCTTTTTATTTATTATTATTATTATTATTATTTTAAAGGTCTCAGCGCTGTGGGCATTAGACCATCTCCGCCTCTATACTCTAGCTCGCCCATTTACTCTCCAACACCCCTCACACACGCACGCACACACTTCAGCAAGCACGCGATTCATATCATCGACATTGTATCCTCTCAAGGGATCACCTTCGAACTAAGTGAGCAATGTATGTGTGCCCCCCCCCCCCTCCCCACACCCCCCAATAGCGTGCCGGCAAAATGTTGTCTTGTGAAGGTCAGAGTTGCCGTTTAGTTAGTTCTGTACTCCCCCCCCCCCCACCCCGCCCCCCCTGTGGCTATAAGTTCCCAGTGCGTGCGTGCGTGCATGCGTGTGTGTGTGTGTGTGTGTGTGTGTGTGTGTGTGTGTGTGTGTGTGTGAGAGAGAGAGAGAGAGAGAGAGAGAGAGAGAGAGTGTGTGTGTGTGTGTGTGTGTGTGTGAGTGTGAGTGTGTGTGTGTGAGAGAGAGAGAGAGAGAGAGAGAGAGAGTGTGTGTGTGTGTGTGTGTGTGTGTGTGTGTGTGTGTGAGTGTGAGTGTGTGTGTGTGTGTGTGTGTGTGTGTGTGTGTGTGTGTGCCGTCATTCCCTCCCGGCCACCTTATCATTATTTTCTTTCCCAATGTACTCTGTATCAGTTTTTCAGGTCAGCACTGCCAGTGTTGGAAGCTCTCCTCTCTTGAAAAACAGGCGAGAGAGAGAGAGAGAGAGAGAGAGAGAGAGAGAGAGAGAGAGGGAGACACACACACACACAGACAGAGTGAGAGATGGAGAGAGAGAGAGACAGCGAGTGCAAGAGAGAGAGGGAGAGAGAGGGAGGGATAGAGATAGAGAGAGGGAGGGAAGTGGGATAGAGCGAGAGAGAGGGAGAGAGAGAGAGAGAGAGGGAGAGAAGAGAAAGAGACTTTCAGACTGGCAGATAATGTAACTTAGTAACCAGAGGAGAGAAAGACGGGCAAGGGAACACAGACCCACAGACAGACCCTCAGACAGACACACAGACAGACCCTCAGACAGACACACAGACAGACCCTCAGACAGACACACAGACAGACCCTCAGACACACAGACAGACCCACAGACAGACCCTCAGACACACAGACAGACCCACAGACACAAACACAGACAGACAGACCCACAGACACACAGACAGACCCACAGACACAAAGACAGACCCTCAGACCCACAGACAGACCCACAGACACAAAGACAGACAGACCCACAGACAGACCCACAGACACAAAGACAGACAGACCCACAGACAGACCCACAGACACACACACAGACAGACCCACAGACAGACCCACAGACATACACACAGACAGACCCACAGACAGACCCACAGACATACACACAGACAGACCCACAGACAGACCCACAGACACAAAGACAGACAGACCCACAGACACACACACAGACAGACCCACAGACAGACCCACAGACATACACACAGACAGACCCACAGACAGACCCA
>NC_134883.1:9113047-9115547 GCF_041734735.1 Babylonia areolata
CGTGCGTACGTGTTTACATGACCTACTTACATCACACAGGTGTGCCAGAAACGGTTCCGTTTTGGGCAGGTTCCGTCTTCACGTCATGGGTGAAGTCACTGCCTTCAGTTTTCAGTGTAACAGGTTCCTGCTCTCTCTCTCTCTCTCTCTCTCTCTCTCTCTCTGTGTGTGTGTGTGTGTGTGTGTGTGTGTGTGTGTAGCCTTGGCTCAGTCAGTGCCCGTATATAATCAGAGAACGTGCATATAAATCAGACTCAAAGACACCACCCCCTTCACTCTCTCTCCGTTTCTCTCTCTCGAAGTCTCTGTGCCACCTCCCTCCACCCCTTCCTTCTCTCTCTCATATCCATCCATACATGCACAATTGCAAGTGCGGGCACGCCCGCGCGCGCACACGCACACACATACACACACAAAGGTCACTGGCTGTTAATTCTGTTTGTTCCTGCGTTCACCTTTTAACCCCTTAAAAAACGGAAGGATTAGTCTGGTCCAGGGTTCTCTTTTTTTTTCTGAGTTAGTGGGTGACCGAACACACACACACACACACAGTGAGTATGTGTGTGTGTGTGTGTGTGTGTGTGTGTGTGTGTGTGTGTGTGTGTGTGTGTGTGTGTGTGTGTGTGTGTGTGTGTGTGTGTGTGTGTGTGTGTGTGTGTGTGTGTGTGTGTGTGAGAGAGAGAGAGAGAGAGAGAGAGAGAGAGAGAGAGAATTGCATGTACCACAGAGCCTACCTAATACCGTTGCGTGTCCTGACTTTCTACCAATAATCCGATTAATCAAAACCCGTCCAGACGGGCGGTCAGAGACCCCCCCCCAACACAAAGCACTGACCGGGCAGGCAGGCAGTCCAGGAGTCAGACCAAAACAACAGTCAAACGAAAACAAACTTAAAGAAGAAGAAGAAGAAGAAGAAGAAGAAGAAGACCTCTGGAGCTAACACACACACACGATCGCACACACATAACATGAACGGACAAGTACAGAGACAGACACACACACACACAATGACACACACGCAAAAAAGGATGTTGTGACCTCACTTGTTTTTCACGTGCCAGAACGTGCCAGCGAGTCTTAAAAAATAAAATTAAAAAAAAAATCGCAGACCTCTGACATATATACATATACTACTGCTGACAGCAAATAAGAAAAATACCCCCCCGCCCCCCTCCTCCCCCCCAACACCGTCGCTCCCCCTCTCCAAGCCAAACTGAAGGTGAAATGACTTGGTCAAGTTGGTGGCTGAGGTCAACCAAATGGGCAGACAAAAAAAACCCCAATAATAAAAAAAAACCCAAAAAACCCCACCACACACACATACCTCTTACTTCTAGATGTGTTATATCTATATCTATGTCCACACACACACACACACACACACACATATATATATATATATATATATATATATATATATATATATATATATATATATATATATTATACCACTGTGAATTGGCCTCACTGAAAAATCAAAGGCAATTCTCATTCTCCTTTTCCCTCAAGAGTCAGAACTAGAGATCCAAAGAGAGACATACTAAATAAATCTCCTTACAAACAGAAAAAAAAAGAAAGAAGAAAAAAAAAAGAAGAAAAAAAGAATCGATTGGGCTCTTCGGACTTTTTAACTGCCCCCTTCAATCTGAACGGGCAGAGTCCTTTACGAGCAAGGTGAGGATTTCATTGCACACGTTTCTGGTCTCACCTTCAGCATTCAACACCAGGCCTCAAAAGAACCGTCTGACGAGTTCGACTGTAGTACAACGTGAAAAAAGAAGAAGAAGAAGAAGAAGAAGAAGAAGGAGAAGGAGAAGAAGGAGAAGAAGAAGAAGAGGAAGAGGAGAAGAAGAAGAAGGAGGAGGTGGAGGAGGAGGAGGAGGAGGAGAAGAGGAAGAAGAAGAGGAAGAGGAAGAGGAAGAAGAAGAAGAAGAAAGAAGAAAGAAAGAAAGAAAAAGGAGAATGAATGAATAAACCTCTACTGTAATGGAGGTTTAGCAAAACCCACGGCGTTGAGGATATATATATATAAGGAATATGGAACACAAAATAATCATGCATCGAACACGCGCACACACGCACACGCACACACACACACACAGAGGCCCTCAATACTAACTCAACGTCCTGACAGACTGGTTTGAAACTTGGTAGGACAATCTGGGCTCCCCCTTCAGTTCACCCAACGCAGCGAATGGCTCAGTCCTCCCATTGGGCCGTCACTTGAAGGTTTCATTACAACCATAACAACTGATTTACTCTCTCTCTCTCTCTCTCTCTCTCTCTCTCTCGATCGGGTTAAATGTTTATAAAAAAAATGGTTTCAAACTGAGCCATCCTTACTCTCTCATCCCCCCTTGTCCAATGTGCGGTCATTTAAGGGAGGACGATTTACAATTTTTTGTTTAGTTGTAAAGCTTATGATGATATTCGAGAAAAAAAAAAGTGTTGTATTTATAAAACAAATTTAGCAAAGAATGAAGATATTTTTGGAGTGCTT
>NC_134883.1:9120547-9139128 GCF_041734735.1 Babylonia areolata
CAACTGCAACGAGATCCTCCGTCTCCAATCCTCCTGGGACAGAGACGGTAACACATAGAGAGGGAGAAAGGCAGAGAGGGAGGGGGGGGGATGGGTGGGATGGGGGAGGCAGAGAGAGAGAGAGAGAGAGAGAGAGAGAGAGAGAGAGACAGAGAGAGAGAGACAGACAGAGACAGAGAGACAGAGAGAAGTGGGCAGACAAAAGAGTAAAAGACCAGTCCAAAGTCCCTATCAAAACGAGGTTATTCGACACGCAACCCAGTTCCTTTTGTTTATAAAAACAACTACAACAACATCGCCACAACCACCACCAGCCCTCGCCCCCCAACACGACAAGAAAGGAAAGAAAGATGGTGAGTGACAGACAGACAGACACAGACAGTCAGTCCGCGCCTGAAACAAGACACAGACACTGACACAGAGTCAGAAACACACACACAAATATATATATATATATATATATATATATATATATATATATATATATAATAGACAGTTACACACGTCCAAAACCACATCACAACCCTCCCATCCCCTCTCTCTCACACACGAACACAAAACCAACAACAACAACAAACACACGACCACCCATCAACCTACCCACACCCCCTAAACAAAACACCCTCTACCACAACCTCTCCACCCAATCCAACAACCGAACACAACCCCACAAACTCACAGGGGCAGCCTCTCCATCCAACACAACCCCACAAACTCACAGAGGCAACCTCTCCATCCAACACAACCCCACAAACTCACAGAGGCAACCTCTCCATCCAACACAACCCCACAAACTCACAGAGGCAACCTCTCCATCCAACACAACCCATCAAACTCACAGAGGCAACTTCTCCTTCCAACACAAACTCACAGAGGCAACCTCTCCATCCAACACGACCCCACAAACTCACAGGGGCAACCTCTCCACCCAACACAAATTCACAGAGGCAACCTCTCCACCCAACACAACCCCACAAACTCACAGAGGCAACCTCTCCATCCAACACAACCCCACAAACTCACAGAGGCAACTTCTCCACCCAACACAAACTCACAGAGGCAACCTCTCCACCCAACACAACCCCACAAACTCAGAGGCAACCTCTCCACCCAACACAACCCCACAAACTCATAGGCAACCTCTCCATCCAACACAACCCCACAAACTCAGAGGCAACCTCTCCACCCAACACAACCCCACAAACTCAGAGGCAACCTCTCCATCCAACACAACCCCACAAACTCAGAGGCAACCTCTCCATCCAACACAACCCCACAAACTCACAGAGGCAACCTCTCCACCCAACACAACCCCACAAACTCATAGGCAACCTGTCCACCCAACACAACCCCACAAACTCAGAGGCAACCTCTCCATCCAACACAACCCCACAAACTCAGAGGCAACCTCTCCACCCAACACAACCCCACAAACTCATAGGCAACCTGTCCACCCAACACAACCCCACAAACTCAGAGGCAACCTCTCCATCCAACACAACCCCACAAATTCACAGAGGCAACCTGTCCATCCAACACAACCCCACAAACTCACAAAGGCAACTTCTCCACCCAACACAAATTCACAGAGGCAACCTCCCCATCCAACACAACCCCACAAACTCACAAAGGCAACTTCTCCACCCAACACAAATTCACAGAGGCAACCTCCCCATCCAACACAACCCCACAAACTCACAAAGGCAACTTCTCCACCCAACACAAATTCACAGAGGCAACCTCTCCATCCAACACAAACTCACAAACTCACAGAGGCAACCTCTCCACCCAACACAACCCCACAAACTCACAGAGGCAACCTCTCCACCCAACACAACCCCACAAACTCACAGAGGCAACCTGTCCATCCAACACAACCCCACAAACTCACAGAGGCAACCTCTCCATCCAACACAACCCCACAAACTCACAGAGGCAACCTCTCCATCCAACACAACCCCACAAACTCACAGAGGGAGTCGATGGTGCCGGTGCTGACGGTGCTGGAGCGGCGGTCGAGGTTGAGCAGCTGCTGGGTGATCTTCTTGTCCAGCTGCACGCTGTGCCGCTTGCGCCCCGCGCGGGCCCGGTAGGCGTCCTCGCCGCCCTCGTCCAGGTTCTGCAGCTTCTCCGCTTGGGCCAGGTTCTTCTCGAAGTTGTCCGAGGAGCTGTTCCGGAACGTCAGGAGCCGCTTGGCCAACATGGTGATTGGCTTTTGGGGGTCTTCCGAGGTCCTGGTGGTTTAGGTTTCTGGGAAATGTTCTTAGATCCCGGTTTGGGTTTTGGGGGAACGGTTCTTCTGAGGTCCTGGTTTGGGTTTGGTGGGGAGTTTTCCTGACGTCCTGTGTGTTTGAATGAAGTCTGTGTTTGGGGTGATCAGGGAAGGGGGCGGGGGTCTTTTGAGACCTTGAATTAAAGTCTTTCTTTTTGGGGATCTTCTTCTGGTCTGAAGAAAAAAAAGGTTGTTGGATTGTCCTCTTGGGTTGGTTTGGTTAATCCACAGGGGTTTTATTTATGAAGGTCCTGGGTACAAGCTGATGACCGTTTTTTTTAGGAAGAAGTATTGGTGGCTGGTTGTTAACTGATCAATAGATTAATCCAGGTAATCCAGGATGGTAACGTTGTTTTGTTTGTCCAGGTTAAAGACTCTGAAAATTTAGTCACAAGCTGAAACGTCGTCGGCGTGTTTTGCGAGAGCGTGCGAGAGTCAGTCCCCCAGAAGTCGTGATTCTAGATTGTGACGCTTAGAGTCCAAGGCGTCTAGCTGCTGTTGTTTCCGAATAATCCAGGAACACAACAGCAGGTTGCACGTGTTCTTGTCCACACAGCTGACGTCTTTCTAGAAGCGCACTTCAGCTTTTCACAAGAGCAATACCTGTGCGTCCGTGGAAGGTTCCAGTCCTCCACTGTGAGTAGATTTCCGAATGGACACAGGAGTTTTTGTTCACTTCATTCAACGAAGGCGCAAAGGTGACACTGCACTGTTGGCAACAGAATCCTGCAGTCCAACACCATTCCTTTGCAGCAATGCTCACACACAACCGTACCTGTTCATGCACAGTTATTTCGCAAGCAATAAAATATGAAACTTCCCCCCCCTTTTCTCTCACCCTCCCCGTCAAAACCCGATCCCTTTAACTTCTGTCAGCGGCTGTTCTTTAAAACTGGTCAAGTCTCTCTCTCTCTTCTCTCTCCTCTCTCTCTCTAGTTTGGACATTAAACCTGTTATGTGTGTAGGTATTTTCCCTCCCCCCATCAACCTCAACTCATTCCGACAACTCAGTTACAGATATGAAACGATTCTCATTTTGCTAGCACCTTGCCAAAGGTGACGAATGACGAGACGTTTGTAACCTGCTTCATAAGTCGTTTCAAACACACACACACACACACACACACACACACACACACACACACACACACACACACACACACCACGCTGGTCCAATGGCTCGATGTAACATGTCACAGTTGTCTTCTTGTTTCGGAACACGGCCACGCTAATCCCACCTACCCAACTTGTTTCCACTTTTAAAAGTCTGTACACAAAACTGACGCTGAGGTCATTTCGCGTCCTACCAAGTGATATGTAATGCAACAAGACTCCAGGAACGTAAAGCCGGACGCCGATTACTCTTACGACCAAATACCATAGGAAGGAATGTCACAGCAGCCTTGTAAGACCTCGTAGAAATCGTTCAGATATGGAATGTGTTTTTATCACAGACAGCAAGAACCAACAACTCAACGATGCCCAAATAAGATATCTTTAAACCTGAAGGCAACTCTATGTTCTCCTCTGAGAAAACACGGATGAAGAATCAGACAAAAACAAAACCAACAACAACAACAACAACAAAAAAACCAACAAAAAACAACAACAACAAAAAACAAAACAAAACAAACAAAAAGCAAAACAACAACAAACAAACAAAAAACAAAAAAACAAAACAAAAAACAAACAAACCCACATACACACAAAGAGAAAGAAAAAGCAGGAAAGAAACTAAATCGCGTTTTGTCGATGGTAACCTGTTACGTTACGAATACAAAACCGAGAGCAGAAAGTTGTAAGCCATCAGCATCAGCGCGCCAAACACAAACTCAAACCGAACGAAAAGAGGGTTTCCACCCCAGCAACAGACTCCGTAAGAGAAAGCCTATAAAACACATACAGCAATAGCAACAAACAAAATGAATAAATACAATTCCGAACACCTGACCCCTAAACAAACACGTGCTTATACAACCACAGACTAAACGCTAATGCAACAGACGGAGACAGGGGGGGAGAAGAGAAGCAGGTTCTGACCGAAAACGCACGCCGATGAGAAAAGAAACAGACGGATAACCATAACAAGACATAACAAGGAGAAAACAAAGGGAACGCAAACAAGCCGCACAGAGTGCAGCAATGGAATCATACAAGGCTGCACTCAAAACTCCACCTGTTTAACTCACAGCAGACAACAAGGAAAAAGAAGCGGAGGACTTCGACTCGAGATGGGTCACTAGTGGGAAGGAAGGACATGGACAGGGGTCGGGGACGTGGGGGATAAACGATCGAAGAAGGGGACGGAGGGAGGTGAGGGTGAGGAGGAGGGAGGAGGAGGAGGAGGGGGCGGCACACACATGTGTGGAGGGGCAGGAAGGGGGAGGAAAGGGAGAAGGGAGGGGGAGCGGGAAGGATGGAGAGAGGGTGCCTTCCTAACGTCACTCGCGGATGCACCCACCACCTGTCAGACGTGAGCTTCCTTGCTACTCTATTTTTAGTTTTTGTTCGGAATCACCAGCTTGACTGAAAGTAAGTTCCGCCTTCCACCCCACCTCCATCACACCGGCTTCTCTCTCCACGCCTCCCCCCCCCCCCCCGCCCCGCCCCCCTCCTCCCTTTTTCCCCGAACTACAACAAAATCAGTCACCCTGGCCTTGTATGCTGTTGCTTTTCTAAGACACTACACAGGAAAGTACTATCGACACTACACAGGAAAGTACTATCGATCATCACATACCTGCCGGCCCAAGCTGATCAATGCCAACCTTACTCACTGCTGCTACCGATGATTACCATCGTCAGAGTCGGACTATTTACATAAAAAGGCAAAATCGAAGCAGATGATTCTGATTCAACGGAACAGAGGTCTGGTGCTCATAACTGTTACGCAACACACACACACACACAATCTGACCGTAACCTAGAGAATTACATTGTGCGTGCGTGCGCGCATGCGCCCACCTATGTGTGTGTGTGTGTGTGTGTGTGTGTGTGTGTGTGTGTGTGTGTGTGTGTGTGTGAGCGAGAGAGACAGCAACTTGGCCCAACTCCCGAAATAGCTGCATCACGGCGGCATACACACACACACACACATATATATATATATCCTTCACTGTTATGTGTAGGGGAAGGATGTAACAAGAACTAGAGTGGATAGGATAAAGCGATGCTCTCGAGTTCGACTTCTATATGAGCACACACACACACACACACACACACACACACGTATTGACACAACACATACGTGTGTGGAACGAAGAGAGCTTGGAGTTGGGAAGCTCTTGTGTTCCATAGTTACACACACACACACACATCACAAATAAACACACACACACACAAACACACTTGCGTGCACTACAGATAAATGGTAAATGGCAACTGACAGCTGGGTCGCCCAGGGGGCAAAACTATGGCAGCATGTGCGCCACGAAAGGCAATCAATCGATCTTTCTTTCCAGATACACGCTAATGTAAACAGACTCAAACTCCCCCCCCCCCCCCCCCCCCCCCCACTCCCCTATTTTTCTTTTCTTCTTTCTTTTTTTGTATTCAACTGACAATCGAACAGATCTTCACAGTAACATGCACATCTCTCTCTCCCTCTCTCGCACACCCACACAAAGAAAGGGGTTAAGTACTGGTATTTGTGTTCGTATTTGTATTTCTTTTTATCACAACAGATTTCTGTGTGAAATTCGGGCTGCTCTCCCCAGGGAGAGCGCGTCGCTACACTACAGCGCAACCCATTCTTATTTATTTATTTTTATTTTAAAATAGTTTTTCCTGCCTGCAGTTTTATTTGTTTTTCCTATCGCAGTGGATTGTTCTACAGAATTTTGCCAGGAACAACCCTTTTGTTGCCGTGGGTTCTTTTACGAGCGCTAAGTGCATGCTGCACACGGGACCTCGGTTTATCGTCTCATCCGAATGACTAACTAGTTTCCAGACCACCAATCAAGCTCTAGTGGAGGGTGGAGAAAACATCGGCGGCTGAGCCGTGATTCGAACCAGCACGCTCAGATTCTCTCGCTTCCTAGGCGGACGCGTTACCTCTGGGCCATCACTCCACTATTGTAAAACGGCAAGAACCGATCTGGTACCTGTTACTCAATCCCCAGGGCACACGCTTTTTTTTTTTTTAATCAGAACTAATCTTGTCCAGAGCTACATCCCGCTTGCTTCATGCTGGTATGCACGGTTAGACAACAACAACAACCGGAACAACGATATAGAAGAAAGCTACCAATAAACCTCGCTGGCTAACCCCCCGAACCCTCCTCTCTTCTTTTCCTTTTCTTCTAGTCTTCCATTGTTGATGTCTTTTTCCTCCTCCTCCTCCTCCTTCATTTTCTTACTTCTTGTTCTTCTGCTTTCTACTTCGTTTGGCTTGCTTTTTAATGATTAAAAAAAGAAAAGAAAAAAAAAGCATCATCATTTATATTTGGTTACTGTAAGGACATGGTGAAAAAAGAAAAAGAAAAGAAAAGAAGAAGCTTGTAGCTTAACCTTTTAACCTACTTAAAACATTTAAGTTCGAGTTCTCTCTCTCTCTGTCTCTCTCCCCCTTCAGCTTCCATCAACAACAACACAAGGCACGGCTTGTTATCCCTAAGGACACACACACACACACACACTAACATACACACACACACACACACACACACACACAGTGGCGAGGGGTGCGGGGTAGGGGTCAAAGCCTTGCTTTGCAACACAAGGAGTAGCCTGACAAGGACACGAGGGGGCAGGACAGGACAGGACAGGACTGGACTGGATGGGACCGGAACGATGACCACTACAGCATAGAGGCCGTAGGGGCACAGACAGAATGAGAGAGAAAGAGAGAGAGTGAGAAAGAGAGAGTGTGTGTGTGTGAGAGAGAGAGGGGGGGGGAGTGGGGATGGGGGGGGGGGACGGAGAGGGCGAGTGTGTGTGAGAGAGAGAGAGAGAGAGAGAGAGAGAGAGAGAGAGAGAGAGAGCTCTCTCATGCAGCATAATGTATAACCCGATATAATACGTAATATACGATCAACTACAACAGCGTTTAACTGGCGGGCTAAAAGAGCTTCGCATCTTCCCTTGTGACTCCGATCAAAGATTCCTGACATCATCATTCCACAAACATTTAGACAGAGAGAGAGAGGGGGGGGGGGGGCGAGCACTTGAGATACCGCCAGAAAGAACAACGATCACAATGATCGAAACACTGGAAATGGGATCATCATCATCAGAAAACAGCGAGCAAGAAACCCGATACAAAGCTCCGTCCCACCCACACCCACACGCCCCTCCTCCCACGTTTACGTAAAGCAGTATACCGAAGAGATGGTGACTTAGAAAAAGAAAGAATTTGTGGTGGTTGTTGTTTTTTTTCTTTTCTTCTCGATCCGAAAAAAAAAAAAAAAAAAAGGCAGGCGCGCGAGTAAGGAAGGCAAAGCATGCAATGCAGGCTAAACAAAATGTCACGACCCATAAATACATATAATGTCAATGAACACGAGTTATGCTCATGTAACCCACACGAGGGAGGAGGAAGGGGGGCTTGTGGGGTGGGGGTGGGGGTGGGAGGTGGGTACGTGGGTGACGTGGGGATGATTGTGTGCGTGCGTGCGTGCGTGCGTGCGTGCGTGCGTGCGTGTGTGTGTGTGTGTGTGTGTGTGTGTGTGTGTGCGGGGAGGGGGGCAGCGGGAGAGAAAGGTTGAATAACGTCTGATGATGCATTATGCACATACTGACAAAGCAACCCGTTATTATTAACGTAGGGCACGAGAACTTTTGGGGTCTGCTGATTGCTTTGTTTGGCCAACAAGAGTACGTGTTTTTATCTATTAGTTTATTTGTCTTTTCCTGACAATGCAATTCGTTTATTTATCAAATTACTCAATCAAAAACAACGACGACACAGCGATATATATATATATATCTACATACAGAGAAGTCTGATAAAAAGCTGTTTGAAAATAACTTGCCTTTCCCCCCCCTCAAACAATCACAACAACAACAACAGCAACGATGAGACTACAACTATACACAGAGTTTTAAAAGGAAATTCTATGTTAAAAACAAAAAACAACAACAACAACAAAAAAAGCGTTACAATGCCTGACATTGATATTGCTTTCAGCAATTTTCTTTCGTCCTTCCTCCTCCCCCCCAAACTTTTTCTCCCCCCCCCCCCATCCTCCCAGAACCGTTTTAGCACACCAAAGAACAACTATAAGTAAAAACAAAGGCTTAACATTCTTAAGAGTTAAACCTGATCCGTTGAAAACGACAGCCGCGAGCTGTCGAAGGCTTTTCCACGTCCTACAAGGCCAGGAGCTTTCTCTCTCTCTCTCCCTCTCTCAGAAAATGAACCACTGTGCGATGAACATCAAGACCTTGTGCTTATAAATATTAGGCCTTCTTAAGAACCCAAGAAAACAACTGCAGCAGACCAGACGCACGGTTAGAATAATCACTAAACTTTCCGTCGGAAAACAACAACAACAACAAAAAACCGCGTGTGGAGCGAATGCTTTACTCGTACATGTCTTCGCATTATTAAGAAATTTAAGAAAAAAACAACAACGAAATATTCACGAGCCAGCAAGCGAATGTTGTTATCAGGTAACTCGCTATACAACGATAGTTTTGATGGGGTTCCCCCCCCCCCCCCCTCCTAATGTTAATTGCTTGTTTTGTTTTGAAACAGGCACCACCTGTTTTGGATACGACAGAAGTTCCTACACACACAGATTCACACTTATCGTATTCCACACTAGCTGACCTACTAACCAACACCGACACACACACACACGACTGCTTAACTATACGTGGATGTGCATGGAACATAAAACCATTACAGTTTTTCCCCGTCTCTTCGTCGATTACTTAGTTTCTTACTAACAACCAGGGAGTACACCAACACGCGTTCAGCTTACATACCTATACAGTAAACCACCCAACCACTACTTTATATACATACATAATACATTCAGTTTATCTGCCTATACAGTAAAATCATCGTACCACTACCTTATATATTGCTAATACGTTCAGTGTATCTACCTATACAGTAAAATCATCATACCACTACCTTATATATTGCTAATACGTTCAGTTTATCTACCTATGCAATCAAACCACCAAACCACTACCTTATACATAGTTAATTCGTTCAGTTTATCTACCTATACAGCAATACCACCAAACCACTACCTTATATATAGCTAATACGTTCAGTTTTATCTACCTATACAGTAAAACCACCTAAACCACTACCTTATATATAGCTAATACGTTCAGTTTTATCTACCTATACAGTAAAACCACCAAACCACTACCTTATATATAGGTAATACGTTCAGTTTATCTACCTATACAGTAAAACCACCAAACCACTACCTTATATATAGCTAATACGTTCAGTTTTATCTACCTATACAGTAAAACCACCAAACCACTACCTTATATATAGCTAATACGTTCAGTTTTATCTACCTATACAGTGAAACCACCAAACCACTACCTTATATATAGCTAATTCGTTCAGTTTTATCTACCTATACAGTAAAACCACCAAACCACTACCTTATATATAGCTAATACGTTCAGTTTACCTACCTATACAGTAAAACCACCAAACCACTACCTTATATATAGCTAATACGTTCAGTTTACCTACCTATACAGTGAAACCACCAAACCACTACCTTATATATAGCTAATACGTTCAGTTTATCTACCTATACAGTAAAACCACCAAACCACTACCTTATATATAGCTAATACGTTCAGTTTATCTACCTATACAGTAAAACCACCAAACCACTACCTTATATATAGGTAATACGTTCAGTTTATCTACCTATACAGTAAAACCACCAAACCACTACCTTATATATAGGTAATACGTTCAGTTTATCTACCTATACAGTAAAACCACCAAACCACTACCTTATATGTCCACAATCTAAGTCGATCCTACTTCCTACAACCAGGACGTCTAGACAAACCTGTGTCGATCAACAACTTTCTCTCTCTCTCTCTCTCTCTCTCTTCGACTATTGAGAATGTCAACAAGGAGAAAGAGAAAGAAAACAAAGAAGAAGAAGAAGAAGAAGAAGAAAAAAAAAAAAAAAGTAATGGTATACTCCCTGATTCCTTGCACAATACTTAGAAAAAAAGAACCAACCGTATCAAACCGCGAAAAAAAAACCCCAAAAAACAAAAAAACAAACAAAAAAAACTAGCAGCCAACACCAGCGAAAAAAAAAAGAAAAAAAAAAAAAAAAAAAAGAGACTGGAACTTTATGAAACACATTCAGTAGAAACTAACGATCGTGATCCTCTTCTTTCGATCTTTCTGGAATTCTTTTCTTTTCTTTCTTTCTTTCTTTCTCTCTTTCCACCTTTCTTTCCCCCCCCCCTTGCAGCACTTGTCTTTCTCCTTCACACTCAACCTACACTGCTGACCTACTACTACTACAGTAACATCAACAACAAACTCACTCGCAGACTTCCAGACAAGCAAAAAAAGCACCACCGTCACAAGCGAAACACGCCAGTCCACACACACACACACACACACACACACACACACGCCACCCCTATCACCTGTACCCAGCAAGTCAAGTCACACACACACACACACACACACGCGACACCAACACTACCATTCCAGCACAAGACACGACGACGAACAGAAAGAAGAACCTGACCGGCAACAAACACACTCTGCCTGCTACACAACCACCTCTACCACTATCACCACCACCACCACCAACTGAACGGCACCCCGAAAGAGAACCCTCCGACACACAGTTCGGCTTCGTGTGGCTAAAAAAAAAAACACCCAACAAACAAACAAAAAATCCAACCCCAAAACACGCCAGCACGCGCGCACGCACACACACACACACACACACACACAGCCACAGGCGCACGCAAGCAAACACGCACTCACGCAAACCCAAAAAGAAGGCACACACAAACGCGAACGGCGTTGACGACCGAATCACGCTATGATCCCTTCTAACGAACGACACGCTTGTTGTGCAGTTTAGGATCGAGCTTCACTGGCTTATAGGAGTGTTGTATTATTAATACGGCACAGACACCTGTGGAGACACAGAGAGAGAGAGAGAGAGAGAGGGGGGGTTGGGGGGGGGTGGGGTGGACGTGGTGGTGGGGGTAGGACGGTAGGGGTGTGAGCAGCAACCGAACGGGGCATTGGCTCAGCGGAGGCAAAAAAAAAAAAAAAAAAAAAGGTGAAGAAAAAACACAGGGCCCCAAACGGCCAGTCAACATTTATCGACGACTTGGGCCGGAGACAGGGCTGTGATTGGAAAGAGAGAGAGAGAGAGAGAGAGAGAGAGATCGCTGATCTCGCTGCTGCTGGTAGGTGGAGAAGGGAGAGATAGAAAATAGGGGGAAGGAGGATGAAGGAAGGAGGGAAGGAAGGAAGGAAGGAAGGAAGGAAGGAAGGAAGGAAAGAAAGAAGGTAGGAAAATAATCATCATCTAATCCCGACCCTAAAATGGTGAAGGCTGAATCCGTCGCAAGACACTAGCACAAAACGTTAACGAACAAGCTCACACATTTTTTTTTTCCTTTTTCTTTCATTGTCTTGGATGATAATTTTTCTTCTTTTTAAGATAAATATTTCCCCATCTCCCCCCCCCCCCCCCCCCCCCCCCCCCACCTCTGGCGCCACACACGAACGAACGAGGAGACGAAGAGAAAAAAACAAAAAAACCTCCAAAGAAAACAAACAAAAAAACCCCAACAACTGACGACAACGACAACGACGTAGACGACGACGACGACCTCGGATTAGGGCCAGTGCCTAATCAAGCAGAACGCAAGGAATCGATCCGTCACATGACATTACACCACCATCACCACCATCAGCACATCACCACCACTACCACCACCACCACCACATCATCAGCAAAAGCGAGCGAACAGGCGGCCTCCCCTCCTGCCGAAAAACTTGACACACTGCGCTTTGTAAGAGATGCTTGCTTGCTTCAACTTCCCACCCTGACGTACGTACCCTTTCCCACTACTGAAAAGCAAGCCAGCCTTCATCCACAGGGCTGCCTACTCTTTTCTCTCTCTCTCTCTCTCTCTCTCTCTCAGCGCTACCAGAAAAGCTTCATCGCCCAGAGCCTCCTCGCTTCTTGGGGCCAGCTAAAACTGAGCTAAGCAAGCAAGCTCAGCGAGCTGCCCGCCCGCATGGTGGCTGTTTTGTTGCTTCGACCTTTTCTGAAAACTCCAATGCTACACAAAGTTACAGTTACTACTATTAGTTCGTGCTTCTCTCTCTCTCTCTCTCTCTCTCTCTCTCTCTCTCTCTCTCACTGTGTGTTCATTCGTTCGTTCTTTAGTTTAACGACTTTTCACTGTAAGTGATATTAGACGAACACTCTGTGTGTGTGTGTGTGTGTGTGTGTGTGTGTGTGTGTGTTGTTGTTGTTGTTTCTCTGTACGTATGTGCGTGCGTTTGTGGGTGCATTATGTGTTAGTGTGTGAGTTTCTGTGCGTGCGTGCGTGTGTGTGTGTGTGTGTGTGAGAGGGGGGTGGGGAGGGGTGTGGGGGGCAGGGCGAGGTGGGAGGCGCGCACGCGTGCGTGCGTGCGTGTACGTGTGTGCATGCACGTCTGCCGAGGACGCCTGACCGTTTTCCGTTCTGTGTGTGGCTTCTTGAAGCATCACTGACGTCAGGAACCAACTTCTTGTCACTGCAGTATCAACACTGTACTCGTTCGTATCGAAAGGAATGTAAATCACACACACACACACATATATATATATATAGAGAGAGAGAGAGAGAGAGAGAGACGGGAGGGAGAAGAATGAGAGCTAGAGAGAGAGAGAGAGAGAGAGAGAGAGAGAGAGAGAGAGAGAGAAATCCATGCAAATCAAATCATGTTGGAAGTAGCCTAGCTGAATGCTTAATGGCCATGTGTATTATTTCGGGTGGCGAAAACCTCGTCAGCTCTAATCACCAATCAGAAAGGAGGAGGGGGAGGGGAAGGGGGGGGGGGGATTGAAAGCTAGAAAGAAGAAGGGAGGGAACGATCGATAACTAACCTAGTGAGAGTCAGTGTGTGTGTGTGTGTGTGTGTGTGTGTGTGTGTGTGTGTGCGTGTGTGAGTGAGAACCAAAGTTAAACCGACAACAAATTTCACAATTATCATTACTATCATCATAATCATCATCATCATCATCATCAACAATGTCATTATACAGGTTTTGCCTCGTTATCGATCTACCTGTCGCTGGCTAGTTCATTATCTATCCACTCACGCACCCCCCAAAAAAAACCTCAAGAAGTGCCTCAAGACAGAGACGAGGATGAACAGTAATACATACACCAGAAATAAAGGGGAGAGAAACTGGGCTGGGGACTGAGAGAGAGAGAGAGAGAGGAGGGGGGGGGAGAGAGTGGGGGAGGGAGAGGGAGAGACTGACAGAGAGGGAGGGAGAGACAGAGAGGGAGGGAGAGATAGAGAGAGAGAGAGGGAGGGAGAGGGAGGGAGGGAGGGAGGGAGAGAGAGAGAGAGAGAGAGAGAGAGAGAGAGAGAGGTGATGGCACATCACAATCGTATGTATGATGAGTCACGTCTGCATTTCAAAGCGGTCACTTTTCATTTTCTTCTTAAGAAAAACCCCAAACATCTTCCGTTCTCAAGCTGACAAAAGTGAATATCATCACTAGCGTCTCTCTCTAACACATGTGCGTACACACACACACACACACACGCACACACACACAGAGTTCCCAAGGCAATTGACAGTGGAAGACGAGAACTAGGTCCGGGAGTGCCGGATCCAATGTTTGCATACTGATAGTATTTACATGGATGACAATGGTGTGTGTGTGTGTGTGTGTGTGTGTGTGTGAGTGTGTGCGCGCGCGTGCGTGTGTGAGAGAGAGGGAGGCAGACGGACAGACACAGGCAGAGACACACAAATAGAGACAAACGGAGGCAACTGCTGTCCCGACAATCTGGGTTAGAATTTGATTACAGTGAAGGAGGTCTTCCCGAGTTGCACCCCTGCTATCTCAACCAAGACGGCTTTAGGTGGGGGGGGGGGGGGGGGGGGGGGGGGGGGAGAGAGAGAGAGAGAGAGAGACTCAACAACAGGCTGTGGAACAACAAAGGCATCAGGCTCAGCACCAAGATCAAAACCTACAGAGCTGTTGTAATGACCACCTTATTGTACTGCTGTAAAACATGTACGACGTATCGCCGTCACATTCAACAACTTGAGCAGTTTCACCAGATATGCCTACGAAAGATCCTCGGCATAAAGTGGCACGACAGGGTCTCCAACCTCCCAGGTCCTAGAGAGGAGCGGCCTCCCCATCACTGAAAGCCTTCTGATCCAGTGCCAAGAACGCTGGACAGGACACGTTGTCCGCATGACAGACAGCAGGATCCCGAAGATGTTCTTGTATGGCCAGCTGAAGGAAGGCCACCGCGAACTTGGAAGACCCTGCAAGCGCTTCCAGGTCACCTTGAAGACAAACCTCAAAGCCTGTGACATCGACATCACTTCCTGGGAAACTGATGCCCTTGACCGCTCTCACTGGAGGATGCCGTGCACTAGTGGCATAAAGACGTTTGAAAACAACGCTGGCCATTCAGGAGAAGTGTGAGCAAAGGAAGCAGGGCTCATGCTCAACTTCTGGAGACGTTTTCCCTTGCAACACCTGTGGGAAGTGCTGTGCATCCAGAATCGGCCTCTTCTCCCATATGAGGACACACACCGACAGATAAGCCTGCCTGTCTACTCATCCGTCGGTCCGACGGGAGACTCCATTATCGGCGTTGGGATGGTCCCCGAAGGCCAACTAGCCCCCAGAGGCTGCAGCACTAAAAGTGCCAATGCAATCTTGCCCACTAGTTTGAGGAGAGTCACAGTCCTTCACAAAAGACTAAGCTGTAGTGTAAATGAATTCCCATCGCAGTGGAGAAAACACTGATCGTACAGCTCTCGCATTTCCAGATTTCGCCCTCTTCCGGCAGTTCATAATTATATCATACTGTCTGAAGAGGCCAAATCAGGGATCGTCATGAATCGTGTGTGTGGGAAGGGAGAGGGGGGATGAGGGGGTGTGCGTCATGAAGAGAAGAGTGGTGATGGATGAAGGAGGCTAGCATCTTACACCATGGATGAAGAAGGCTACCATAGCATCTTACACCATGGATGAAGAAGGCTACCATAGCATCTTACACCATGGATGGAGAAGGTTAGCATAGCATCTTACACCATGGATGAAGGAGGCTACCATAGCATCTTACACCATGGATGGAGAAGGCTACCATAGCATCTTACACCATGGATGAAGGAGGCTACCATAGCATCTTACACCATGGATGAAGAAGGCTAGCATAGCACCTTACACCATGGAAGAAGGAGGCTACCATAGCATCTTACACCATGGATGAAGAAGGCTAGCATAGCATCTTACACCATGGATGAAGGAGGCTACCGTAGCATCTTACACCATGGATGAAGGAGGCTACCGTAGCATCTTACACCATGGATGAAGAAGGCTACCGTAGCATCTTACACCATGGATGAAGAAGGCTACCATAGCATCTTACACCATGGATGAAGGAGGCTACCGTAGCATCTTACACCATGGATGAAGGAGGCTGCCATAGCATCTTACACCATGGATGAAGAAGGCTACCGTAGCATCTTACACCATGGATGAAGAAGGCTACCATAGCATCTTACACCATGGATGAAGGAGGCTACCATAGCATCTTACACCATGGATGGAGAAGGCTAGCATAGCATTTTACACCATGGATGAAGAAGGCTACCATAGCATCTTACACCACGGATGAAGAAGGCTACCATAGCATCTTACACCATGGATGAAGAAGGCTACCATAGCATTTTACACCATGGATGAAGAAGGCTACCATAGCATCTTACACCACGGATGAAGAAGGCTGCCATAGCATCTTACACCATGGATGAAGAAGGCTATCATAGCATCTTAGACCATGGATGAAGAAGGCTAGCATAACATCTTACACTATGGATGGAAAAGGCTATCATAGCATCTTACACCATGGATGAAGAAGGCTAGCATAGCATCTTACACCATGGATGAAGAAGGCTACCATAGCATCTTACACCATGGATGAAGAAGGCTAGCATAGCATCTTACACCATGGATGAAGGAGGCTAGCATCTCACAATCTTACACCACAGATGCAGGAGGCTAACATAGCATTTTACACCATGGACGGAGGAGGCTAACATAGCATCTAACACCACAGATGGAGGAGGCTAACATAGCATCTTACACCATGGATGGAGGAGGCTAGCCTCTCACAATCTTACACCACAAATGGAGGAGGCTAACATAGCATCTTACACCATGGATGGAGGAGGCTAACATAGCATCTTACACCATGGATGGAGGAGGCTAACATAGCATCTTACACCATGGATGGAGGAGGCTAACATAGCATCTTACACCATGGATGGAGGAGGCTAACATAGCATCTAACACCACAGATGGAGGAGGCTAGCATAGCATCTTACACCATGGATGGAGGAGGCTAGCCTCTCACAATCTTACACCATGGATGGAGGAGGCTAGCATCTTACACCATGGATGGATGGTCTTACATTACATTTACAGCCCCTACCCCCCCCCCCCCTCCCCCCTGCCCCGGAAGAGAGAGGTGCCGAGCTTGCTGTGGGATCGATCAGTGAACGGCATGGCTTCCACACACACACACACACACACACCTCCCTTGTGGCGTGGATCAATTTTGTCGATCAATTGATCGCTCTTCACATTCCTTCTCCTCCCCCTCCTCCTCCAACCCTTCCTCCTCCTCTCTTTCTTCTTGCCGTGCACCGGCAATACTGCTGCCTTCTGCCATCATCTCTTTCCTCTTCCATCCTCTCCTTCTGTCTGTCTGTCTGTCTGCATGCCTCTCTCTCTCTCTCTCTCTCTCTGTGTGTGTGTGTGTGTGTGTGTGTGTGTGTGTGTGTGTGTGTGTGTGTGTGTTGGGTGGAGAGAGTGTGTGCATGTGTACGGATATGAATGTATGAATGCGTTCGTTTTATCACCTTTTACGATGTTAATTATGATGATGGTGATCATTCTTCGTTGTAGTAGCAGTAGATGTAGCAGTGTTAACAAAATTATTATTTTTGTGTCGTTATCGTTCATGTTGTTATTGTTATCGTTGTCACAAGAACAGACTGGAAGACTGGGCGATGCCTAAAATCTCTATCCTTGAGTAATAAAGTTTTTGAATCTTCTCTCTCTCTCTCTCTCTCTCTCTCTCTCGCAGGCGCACAATTACTGTGGGTGACTGTCCAGAGAGTGGAAGTCAGTGAGTGAGAAGGTCTGGCTGCCTTCTGAGTAGATGAGTGAGTAAGCCGAGATTTTAGAAAAACAACAACAAAAAACAAAATGCTCTCTCTCCGAAATCGTAATACTGTTGTATATCTGTATAAGACCGTTGTTCTGCTCTCTCTCTCTCTCTGAAGTCGTAATACTGTTGTATATCTGGTGACAGTATAAGACCGTTGTTCTGCTCTCTCTCTCTCTCTCTCTCTGAAGTCGTAATACTGTTGTATATCTGGTGACAGTATTAGAGCGTTGTTCTGCTTGCTCTCGCCCTCTCTCTCTCTCCGAAGTCGTAATACTGTTGTATATCTGGTGACAGTATTAGAGCGTTGTTCTGCTTGCTCTCGCCCTCTCTCTCTCTCCGAAGTCGTAATACTGTTGTATATCTGGTGACAGTATAGGACCGTTGTTCTACTCTCTCTCTCTCTTTCTCTCTGTGTCTCTCTCTCTCCTAAGTCGTAATACTGTTGCATATCTGATGACCGTATTAGAGCGTTGTTCTGCTTGCTCTCTCTCTCTCTCTCTCCGAAATCGTAATACTGTTGTATATCTGGTGACAGTATAAGACCGTTGTTCTGCTCTCTCTCTCTCTCTCTCTGAAGTCGTAATACTGTTGTATATCTGGTGACAGTATTAGAGCGTTGTTCTGCTTGCTCTCGCCCCCTCTCTCTCTCTCTCTCTCCGAAGTCGTAATACTGCTGTATATCTGGTGACAGTATAAGAGCGTTGTTATCGCGCCTTGTTCATACGAAACTATGACCTCAACGAATGAATTATCTGAGAACGAGCAACCCCCCCCCCCCCCCCCCCATCCCCACCACCCTAAACCTGACCACCCCTCTCTCTCTTTACTGTCAGGCGCATAAATAATTGTCTGCATCTGCCTTGAAATATTCTACTGAGACTTAATTCGTGAAGAGAA